>NC_141032.1:2615000-2737500 GCF_052040795.2 Danio rerio
GGGTTCATATTTCTAACTACATTGCAGATGCGACTATTGCAGACTCGCACATTGCGATAACGATTTTGAAACGATATATTGTGCAGCCCTAGTCTGAATGTGCATATATAAAAGCAAATATACACCAGTTCAGTTCAAACTCAGCCTGAATGTTAAAGGAAGTGATAATGCAACATCTCAACCATGTTTTAAACAAACTACCATAGATAAAAACATTAAATAAATACATAAGTCAATTTCAAACACTATTAAAAATATAAGTGTCCACAGAAGACCAAATAAACAGCCATGCACTTGTCTAGCACATGAATGTATTGATATCAGAAAACTTCCTGTACTTATCGATATTGAGGTAAAGTTGGTTTTATATCCGCATATTTGCTCATTTAACGGTTTCTGCATTGTCTGTACGCTAATTTGGATATTCGGTCAGAATTAGCATGCAAGTATGACTTCAAAACAACATTAGCACTATCCAATTGACTAACAATGTTGTACTAATAGTCATTGGTCTGAATGTGCGTATAAAAAGCCAACTTTACCCCAAATTTACCCCAATTCACTTCAAACTCAGTCTGGAGGTTAAAGGAATTAATAATGTAACATCTCAACCATGTTTAGACCAAACTAAGACATTAGAAAAATATGTAAATCAATTAAAAACACCATTGCAGATACAAAAGTGTTCACAAAATGCCAAATAAGTACACTTGCAGTTGTATAGCATGAGAATGTATTGATATGAATATCGAACTTACTGTCCTTCTCGATCTGCTGTTGAAGTTCAGACTAGTTTGCAGGTGTGGACGTCCGCCATTTTGAAAGTTTCCATTGGCAAGTTTCTTGATTGCATGCCTTTCACTAACAACAACTATCAAAATAACTCATGTTAAATTAACAATGAGGAAAAACTTTCTTGCTTTTCTCTTGAGGAGTTTCTTGACCGGTTTATATTCGCGATTACAACTCATTTTGGTGTTCTGCTTTCATGGGATTAACAGTGAGAAAGGTAGGCCTGCTCAAACACAGGTGGAGACCATTTAGTTTCTTCTTCCAGTGGTTTTATGGCTGGCCACTCAGCTAATGGTGCACTACCGCCACCTACCAGACTGGAGTGTCAAGCATTGATATACTGCAAACAAATGCTTTTCTTACATCAATTTTATCTCATTTCTAGTCCAGATATCTGAAACTCTCCAATCAAGAAATATTTTCTAGACAAATAAACATATATGTTTTTTTTTTCAGAAATAATAAGTCAAATTTAAGTGATTTTTGCAAGCAAATGAGTAAAACAATCTTGTTTTTGGTTTAAAATAAGATTATTGTACTTATGCTAATAATTAGCAGATTATTTCACTTGTTTTAAAAAGAAACTAGCTTAATTTAGGCTATTCCTGAAAACATTTTTTTTTACCTGTCTAGAAAAGGCTTCTTAATTTAACAAAATGAGATATTTGGACTTGAAACAAGACAAAAACTGACCACACCACTGTTAAAAGGGCAAGGAAATTTTCACAGTATGTCTGATAATATTTGTTCTTCTGGAGAAAGTCTTATTTTTTTATTTCGGCAAGAATGAAAGCAGTTTTTCATTTTTTTATGAACCATTTTAATATGGTTGTATATGCATTCTTATGTGTGCATGTTTATGTATGTGTATGTATTTGTGCACATGTATATATGTGTTCGTATGGGTGTATGTATGTATGTACTGTACATGCCATGTTCAAGCCTATTTATCTACATATTTGCTTATTTGTTATATATATATATATATATATATATATATATATATATATATATATATATATATATATATATATATGTGTGTGTGTGTGTGTGTGCATGTGTATGTCTGGGTACAGTTAAAGTCAGAATTATTAGCCCCCCTTTTTATTTTTCCCCCAATTTCTGTAAAACGTAGAGCAGATTTTAATCAACACATTTCTAAACATATTTTTTTTAATAGCTCATCTCTAATAACTGATTTATTTTATCTTTGTCATGATGACAGTAAATAATATTTGACTATATTTTCTTCAAGACACTTCTATACAGCTTATAGTAACATTTAAAGGCTTAACTAGGTTAATTAGGTTAGCTAGGCAGGTTAGGGTAATTAGGCAAGTTATTGTATATAGAGGGTTTGTTCTGTAGACAATCGAATGAAATATAGCTTAAAGCAATGGTTCTCAAAGTGGGGGTCGGGACCCCCCGAGGGGTCGCGGGACAATGAAGGGGGGTCGCCTGGTGGTTTCCAAAAATCTATTTATTTTTATTAAACCATAAGAATTACCATATTTCATCCATAACCTTCTGAAGAGAAAAACAGTCGTTTATACAGTCGTTTATACCATATATAATTACTAGTAGCCTATAGTTACTACTTCTATTGGATTGCAACTCCTGGGTTAATTGCATTGTATTAAAGACACAGCAATAGCGTCAGATGCAGCAGATTTCATAACACCTGGTTAAACTTTGTGGCCCATTTACAGCTCTCATACATACAAAAAAAAAATAAAAGAAGAATAGACTTGGGTCCATTGGTTTGTGTGTGTGCCATTGCATGCAAGGTTTCTGTATTTATAACCACCTCAGAGGATATTGGGGGTCACGAGTCACTGGGATTGTCATTTTGGGGGTCGCAGCCTGAAAAGTTTGGGAACCCCTGGCTTAAAGGGGCTAATAATTTTGTCCCTAAAATGGTTCATAAAAAATTTAAAACTGCTTTTATTCTAGCCGAAATAACACAAATAAGACTTTATCCAGAAGAAAAAATATTATCAGACATACTGTAAAAATTTCCCTGCTCTGTTAAACATAATTTGAAAAATATATTTAAAAAAAAAAAAATCAAAGGGGGGCTAATAATTCTGACTATATGTATACTGTATATGCGAATATATGTCCCCCTCTATCAATGCTGAATCAATGATGAGAGTTGACCTTGTTTGTTATATGTTTGTTATATTATTTGAAAGATATTTAGATATTCAAATGAGTCATGTGACTGTACCACTCAAAAGAGACTCTACAGACGCATCTGATCGCTGTAACCCTGATGAAGGCAGTTTCTTGCTGAAACGTGTAGGTTTTTTTTTTTAATTATTAGCCATGTGAATAAAGGCTTTTTAAATTTTCCACATTTTTCGATTGCCTTGGATTGAGTTTTGTTGTTACCAGAAAGATTATTTGTGGCATTATCGTTTATTACAGCTAGCAGGTCTGTTTTATTCATTACATCAACATGTGAATTTGAGTCATGGACGTTTGGGAGAGACTGCTCGTGTAAATCTGCCAATCACAGCTCTAGGGAAATTATTCACTCAGGCCGAGTTTTACAAGAGATCGCAACCACACTGCAGAAAATAATATATAATATACTGTCAAGCCCAAAACTAGTCATACCCCTGGCAAACTCTGACATAAAGTTACTTTTATTCGACCAGCAAGTTTTTTTTTGTTGTTTGTTTGTTTGTTTGTTTGTTTGTTTCTTTTAAACCAGGATTGACACAGGCTATTCCCAAGAGCTAATAAGATGATGTACAACAGCCATCATTGAGGTCTTTAAGTAAAAATATTTCTTTAAATAACTTAAAGTCAGACATTTTCAGGGGTATGAATCATTTCGGGGCTTGACTATACATATTTTTTACAATTATTTAATCTTTGGCAGTACAGTAGTTTAGTGGTTAGCACTGTACTCTCACAGCAAGAAGGTTGCTGATTGGAGAAGGAGTCCCGGTGTGTGTGTGTGTGTGTGTGTGTGTGTATATATGAAAAGCAGAGCGAGGGTTAAAGTCTGTAGATGTACATGAATGTGTTTTTGCTTTTATAGGGTCTCAGGTCTGTGCTCATGACTTTGGCACGTGTGGGATTTCACTCAGCCAGCAGTGTCACTTTACGGCGTCAGAAAATCTGCATTTTGCACTTTCACCCCGTGTGCATGGCACAGATGTAGCCTGGAGAGCCTGGACACAAAATATTGCATTTAACCAACTGGGAACATCAGAAGTGTTGTGTTGTTATGTTGCATTCTCAGAGAAGCATTTGCAATTGGTTTGCAAATGGTAATAAAAATGAACATATTTTATTTGCATAATTGCTTTTCCTGTAATGGAAAAGATTGATTGATTTTTTATTTATTTATTTAGTTTTCTAAACAGTGACTCATTAATTGGTATCACAGGGGAAACATATCTATCTATCTATCTATCTATCTATCTATCTATCTATCTATCTATCTATCTATCTATCTATCTATCTATCTATCTATCTATCTATCTATCTATCTATCTATCTATCTATCTATCTATCTATCGCTATATATTTATTTATCTTTCTGTTGATTTATTGATGATCTATCTATTTAATTATCTATTTATTTATCTATTTATTTATTTATGTATTTATTTATCTATTTATTTATTGATTTATTTATTTATTTATTTATCTGTCTATTTATTTATCTATTTTTTATTTATCTATCTATTTATCTATCTATTTATTTATTTATCTGTCTATTCATTTATCTATTTTTTATTTATCTATCTATTTATCTATCTATCTATTTATTTATTCATTTATTTATTTATTTATATATTTATTTAATGATAATAACACACAATTACTATTATTATTATGTATTTATTTTGAGAGGAACTGTGAGACACAATCATTCATAACCGTGTGTGTGAGTGTGTGTGTTTGCCACACAGCAAAAAGGTTGCAGGTTCCTGTATCCTGAATCCTGGCTGGGTCAGTTGGCATTTCTGTGAGAAGTTTGCATGTTCTCCCCAAGTTGGCGTGGGTTTCCTCTGGGTGCTCCGGTTTCCCCAAACACATGCGCTATAGGTGAATTGGGTGAACTAAATTGGCCGTAGTGTATGTATGTGAATGAGTGTGTATGGGTATTCCCCAGTACTGGATTGCAGCAGGAAGGGCATCCGCTATGCAAAACATATGCTGGATAAATTGGCAGTTCATTCCCCTGATTAATAAAGCGACTAAGCCAAAGAAAAATGAATGAATGACAGTTATTTTAAATTGTAATAATATTTCACAATATTAAATATTGATATATATATATATATATATATATATATATATATATATATATATATATATATATATATATATATATATATATATATATATAAATGAAGTGCACATAACAAGCTTCAGAAATCCAAACACATTGTTTCTCCAAAGGTTAAAGAGAGATGCATATTCCTGTGTGTATTCGAGTCTAAATGCACAGCCATGTGTACAGTTCTTGTGTTTTGCTCATTTGTTCAAGCAAGTTAAACTCAAATGTGTAGGTGAAAACAGCTATTGGACAAACAGCTGAGATGAATTTGAGATGAATCGTCCAGAAGCTCTTTTTGTGTTGTTTTTTTGCAGGTTATTGGTGTCTAGAGACATGAAGCAGCTCTCGCTACACAGAGGCCTGCAGTATCATTTAAGAGGCTTGGAGAAACAAGCAAAACAGGAACAATAAATGTAAATCTCAGGCCTGTTTGCCAGCTGCACTCTCTTATCCTGGACTCAAAGACCTCATCTAGGTAATTCATAATGAGTGAATAATCCAAAGAGGGCGGATAGAGAAAACGCCAGATACTGTAAAGGACATCCTATAAAAAAAACACATATTTATCTTTATTTTAGCACTGCAAGCCTTTGTTTATTACCTAAAATAGCAGACAGATTCTGAACTCAAATCATGTTAAAGTGCAGTTTAATTAGCCGATATTCAGTAATTCAATATATTGTGATAAGTAGCATGCACGATATATTGATATCATGGGCACTTCAAAGTACTCTGAAGGTCTGTGTTTTGAATGTCGGCTGAATCAGTAGGCTTTTCAGTGTGGAGTTTGCATGTTCTCCCCATGTTGGCATGGGTTTCATTCATCCATTAATTTTCTTGTCGGCTTACACCCTTTATTAATCCGGGGTTGGAATGAACCGCCAACTTATCCAGCAAGTTTTTACGCAGCGGATGCCCTTCCAGCCGCAACCCATCTCTGGGAATCTTCCACAAACACATTCACAAACACACTCATACACTACGGGCAATTTAACCTACCCAATTCACCTGTACCGCATGTCTTTGGACTGTGGGAAAACCGGAGCACCCGGAGGAAACCCATGCGAAGGCAGGGAGAACATGCAAACTCCACACAGAAACGCCAACTGAGCCGAGGTTCAAACCAGCGACCCAGCGACCTTCTTGCTGTGAGGCGACAGCACACCTACTGCGCCACTGCCTCGCCTTGGCGTGGGTTTATATATTTATATTTTTTATATAAATATATAAAAATATTTTTATATATTGAATATTTATTTACAATTTTACGTTGATTGAACATAAAACAATTAAGCTGCTCTCTCCCCAAAAAACTGAACAATTGTGCTGTTTCAGCTCATTTTAACTATTTAATTGACTCATTTATTTTCCTTTGGCTTAGTCCCTTTGTTCATCAGGGGTCACCACAGTGGAATGAACCACCAACTTATCCAGCATATATTTTACACAGCGGATGCCCTTCCAGCTGCAACCCAGTACTGGGAAACACCCATACACACTCACATTCACACACATACACTATGGCCAATTGAATAAATTGAAATCCCCTATAGCGCATGTGTTTGGACTGTGGGAGAAACCGGATTCCCCGGAGGAAACCCATGCCAACACGGGGAGAACATGCAAACTCCACACAGAAATGCCAACTGACCCTGCCAGGACTCAAACCAGCAACCTTCTTGCTGTGGGGTGATAGTACTAACCACTGCATCACCATGTCGCCCTCATCTGATTTATCTAAAAAAAAAAATCTTAAAAAGCAATGATGTGAAAATTAAAAGTACACCCCAAAAAAGATAATTAATTATATTCACTTTTTCAGGGTAAGTGATTGCAAACAACTAATACAGGCTTAATTTAACAAATAAAGGAAGTTGAACAGTACTACATTAAATTTGTTTGTTTCAATTCAGCCCAAATAAACTGTTTGCAACCACTTACCCTAAAAAACAAAGAGCAAATCCAATCATTTAGTTCAGTGTAAAGTGTGTTTTCCATCAGCTGAGCTGTAGTATAAGTGAGCTCTTTTTATCTGGGGGTGTAAATCAGACATTCAGAGAAGCAGACAGACACACTGACGGATCCGCTTTCAGTCTCCACTCGGATTGTGCTGTTTCACACTGTTGCATCATACACACACACACACACCAAGGCTCCTGTTTCTCTTTGGGGCTCAAAGGACCAGAAAAGCTGTCAGAAAACAAAAAGTGCATGTACAAAACTAAAACGAGAGAGTAGCATGAGATCAGTTACAGCTGTTAGCAGGACAGCGATCACACTGCTGCAGTGCTGTTCCGATAGAAAAGCTGCATCCTATTGCATAAACCTCCTTTCAGCGCTGTTGCGGAGCTGTAATTTGTTTGCCGATCAAATATTGTTGGCCAGTCGCCCCGGTCAAGGGAACGCTGGTCATTTCAACACATCTGCAACTAATCGCTTTCAGTCCAATCCTGACAATCGCAGTCTAAAAACGTTCAGTAGCTGTTCAGTTGTTTAGATCATACTATCAAAAAAATGACTTTACATAAGGATGTATTAGTTAATGTTAGGGGGCGGCACGGTAGCTCAGTGGTAAGCACTGTTGTCTCACAGCAAGAAGGTTGCTGGTTCGAGTCCAGTTGGCGTTTCTGTGTTCTCCCTGTGCTGGTATGGGTTTCCTCTGGGTGCTTGGGTGCACAGTCCAAAGACATGCTGTGGAAATGAATTGGATAAACACAATTGCCCATAGTGTACGAGTGTGTGTGTGATTGTGAGTGTGTATGGGTGTTTCTCAGTACTGGGTTGCAGCTGGAAAGGCATCCACTGCGTAAAACCAACCCAGGTTCATTCTGAGAACGTAGTCCCGTGGACATTTCTGGAGGCCGCATAATACGTCCCAGGAGAGGCTGCTGTGCGTGCTTTTTTGCATCTCGAATGTCTTTCGCGAGTGCCGTTCTCGCGTAAACCCTCCAGAGGCTGCTGTCGAATGACCATCCGTCTCACTGACTGAATGATTGACTGGGCGACCGGCCAATCGGCCCACCCACCCTCCTCCTCCTTCCCTAAACTCAACCAGTTTTACCGATTGACCCACCCACCCGCTTACTTCCCTAAACCCCACCAACAATTTACAAAAGTCGTCCACAAAAAGAAAAGCTCTCGTCTGATTTTTACCATGTTTTCAGATTTTACCACATTCTCACACTGTTATGAACTTGTTTATTTTTTGGATTCTGTTTTTGTCTTATCTGAATTCTGGAACCGCTCTTCCCCGGACTCGAACCCAATCGTCGTCACAGTCAGCTCCTCTCTGCGTCTCAATTCTGCCGACGAACACTACAAGCTAACTGGACAAACTGGATGCAGCGGGAAAGCCATAAAAGTGTAAAACACATGCCGTAATAGTTGGTGGTTCATTCCACTGTGGTGACCCCTGACAAATAAGGGACTAAGTTGATGGAACATGAATGAATGAATAATTAAGGTTAGTTAATGCATTTACTAACATGAACAAACAATGTACAAAACATTTATTGCAGTATTTGTCGTTAATTGTTAGCTCAGGTTAACTCACGATGCATTAATGTTAACAAGCATGAATTGGGATGGTAATAATGCATTAGTAAAGGTTAAACTATGATTAATAAATGCTGTACAACTATCGTTTATAATTAGTTCATGTTAGTATTAACGAATGAATCCTTATTGTAAAGTGTGACCAATGACTTTTGGGGTCCTATCATACACCCGGCGCAATAAGGCGTGCAAGACGTGTATGGTGCGATTTGCTGCTATTTTTTAGACTAGTGCAACCCTAATTTTCACGTTTTGCACCAGGTTGTTTTAATAGCAAATCCATTTGCGCCAATTTGTGGACTCATGGGCGTGCTGGTCTAAAAAGGAGGTGTGTTAGGGTGCATTGTTGGCGCATTGCTACTTTGAGGAACTGAAATAGACCAACAGCGACATTGACCACCTAAACGTCCAGCGCAGAGCACGATAGTTTTAAACCTATGCAGGTTCAACATTGCTTAATACACACAGGATGAACAACAAAACTCAAATATCTTTACTTGTGAAAATAATTAAAGGATTAAAATGTTACAAAAATATAATGTCTACATCAATATAAACACCAATGCCTCCATGCCTTCCCGCTTTTTTCAGTTTATTCATGACAATCTGCATCTGTATAATGTTATTATTCTTAGCAGTATTATTTATTATATGCAGATTTATATTTTTTTAAATAAAAACAAGTTTGGTTTTGTCCAGCTGTGGGGTTTTGGAGACATCTGCATCAGGATATAGGGCATAAGAACAGGATGGATGTTTGGATATAACTCCGTTGTCTGACCACACTTCATTATTATTGTTCATTTATTCCTTTGCTGGAGATTAGAACTGAATTTAGAAAAAGTTCTGAAACAAATCTTGAATAATGAAAACACTTCAGTGGAGGGAGTTTCCACCATTTCCTTACTCCGCCAAAGAAAAGGAGTAAAGAGTAAAGTTAAGAGAAAGTAAGGAGGCTGAATGGAGGAGGCTCGTTCTTTATCCTCGCGCTGCAGATGCTCAGTTTAACTGTTTTCTCGCTAGTGAAGTGTTCAGTTTTTACACATAAAGTCTGCTAGGTAAATAGCAAATGCGCCATGGCGCGACACAACTGACTCTTAAAGGGAATAAGAGATGAGACTCTGATTAGTTTAATGCAGGTTATGCTCAAAACACACCCAGAACTCATTAAGAGAATCAGCACAGCCCTGTTAGACCATGCGCCGGGGCACAAACCTATTTTTCCAACCTTAAACAAAGACCATTAAAATATTATTTAGATCCATAAATGCTATGTACATTCTTTTTTGTTTACATAAGAAAAAATAAACAATATATAAACTCATCAAGCTCATAGATGCATTATTTATGATGTCAAAAAACAATATTTAAAGAAATTTAAAAAAAAAAATCTGAATCAAAGTTCGTTGAACTTATATTGTACTATTATACTGCTTGAGTAACTTATTAAACTAAGTTAATCATGTTCTAACTTGATTTAATAAGTTGCAATGATCTAAAAACATATGCTGTCATGACTAATTGATCCTATAAGTTTTTACAGTGTGGGTGAAATCAAAATTATGGCGACACGGTGGCTCAGTGGTTAGCACTGTCGCCTCACAGCAAGAAGATCGCTGATTTGAGTCCTGGCTGGACCAGTTGGCATTTCTGTGTGGAGTTTGCATGTTCTCCCCTTGTTGGCATGGTTTTCCCCCACAGTCCAGATACTTGCGCTGTACAGTAGGTGAATTGAATAAACTAAATTGGCTTGTAAATGAGTGTGTATGGATGTTTTTCAGTACTGGTTTGCAGCTGGATGGGCATCCGCTGTGTTAGACATATGCTGGATAAGTTGGCGCTTCATTCTGTTGTGATGACCCCTAATGAATAAAGGGACTAAGCCAAAGGAAAAAGAATGAATGAATGAACTTCTGTCCACAGCTTTATCCCTTATAGCAAGAACCCTCTTACCGTTAGTTTGTTATAAGCGAATGACGCCCAGATATAATTTGTTTGGTGATCAAACACTGTTGAAGAGTCAACCCGGTCAAGGAAACACTGGTCATTTGAACACATCTGCAGCTAATTGTTTTTGATCCAATCCTGACAATCGCTGTCTAAAAACGCAACAGTCCAGTAGCTCCATTAGTGTCTTAGGAATCAGCATCGCTGCACTAATAAATTTGCATTTATGGGGAGTTTCGGTTACTTCAAATTATCCAAGTGCCTGCAAATGTCTGAAAATACAGACGTTTCTTTTGAAATGATGAGAACCTGATCCCTGGTGCTCGGTGACGCAGAAAACGGCCTCGCTCTAAATCAGCTGCTCCTGACGGCAGAACCGAGCGATGGCAGACCTGATTATAGAGGCCTGACTGTAAGATACCTGATCTCTGGCACGCTGTATATCTGCCACGTAAAACTCTTTATGGATCTAAATAATATTTTATTAGTCTTGGGGTGATACAGATGAGGCAGAAAGTCTTGAAGTAAAAGACATTTCTGCAAACTCTACTATTTCTTTTATTTTTGTATTATTTTTAAATACTGTTTATAGGGCTAAAAAAATTAATTAAACTTTTAAAAAGAAAAATATTCAACATTAAATAAAGCTTTTTTGGCTTTTTATATTTCATGGAATTATATATTTTTCTTACACTTTCAGACAGCAATAAAAAGCATTTACACAGCATTTATGGATCGAAATAATATTTACTGATATTATTATTATTAATAAAATATTATTATTAATACTACTACTACTATTAGTTATTTATTTATTTAATTTTTTACATTTTCAAACAGCAATAAAAAGTATTTACACAGCATTTATGAATCTAAATCATAATTTTATTATTATTATTATTATTAATATTATTATTATTATTACTATTACACAATTGTTATTATTATTGTTATTATTATTATTATTATTATTATTATTATTATTACTATTATAATTATTATTTATTTATTTTTATTTTTATTTTTAAATTTTTTACATTTTCAGACAGCAATAAAAAGCATTTACACAGCATTTGTGGATCTAAATAATATTTGTTATTATTATTATTATTATTATTATTATTATTATTATAACAATATTATTATTATTATCATTATTATTAGTATTAATATTAGTATTACTGTTGTTGTTGATATTATTATTATTTTTATTACTATTATAATTATAATTTATTTATTTATTTAATGTTTACATTTTCAAACAGCAATAAAAAGCATGTACACAGCATTTATGAATTTAAATAATATGTATTATTATTAAAATATCATTATTATTGTTATTATTAAATGACTATTATTATTATTAATATTATTATTATTATTATTAATCAGACAGCAATACAAATTATTTACACAGCATTTAATAATATAACTCAATATAACTCAAATGTAACTCAATAACATTTATTATTATTATTATTATTAACATTATTAATATTTATTTAATTTTTTACATTTTCAGACAGCAATAAAAAAGATTTACACAGCCTTTATGGGTCTAAATAATATTTTATTATTATTATTATCATTATTTTTTTTATTATTAAAAATATTATTTATTAATTTTGTTTTATTTTTATTTTTGTTTACATTTTTTGACAGCAATAAAAAGCATTTACACAGCATTTATGAATCTATATCATATTTATTATAATTTTATTAAGATTTATTTATCTATTATATTTTTTATTTTATTTTCATTTATTTATTTTTACATTTAGCCAGCCAGCAATGAAAAGCATTTACCCAATATTGTGTGAAATCCTATTATATCACATCAAACGGTCTCTCCTCTCCATTGTTCGTTTATTAATATCTGGCCATCTTTTTTCCCACAAAGGATGTAGTTTCTAAATGTATCATGTATAAATACAAGGAGGTCATATCATATCTTGACAAGGAGCATTCAATTCATTTAAAATCCCCACATGTGCTGTCAATTAGAAAGCAGCATACAACGATTACTATCATGCTTCTTTCCTTCTTGTCTTGATCCTTCTTATATATAAGACATCATACGCAAGACATTAGCCTCTTTAACTGTTATGCAGGGACAGACTTCATGTACATCAGTGTCATTATGCATAATAAACACATCTGACCATGAGGGATGTCAAACTAATTCATAGCCGCCACCCAAAATACTATGAGTCGCCTCAAAAATGTGTAAACACGGTAATATGCTGAAGTAAAGCAGGCAAATTACCATCGCACCCACACATATTAGCATTTCATTAGCCTGACATTATAACCGCAGCTGTTTACCGAAAATCTCAAATCAAGACCTGCCTTGTTGGCCAAATTAATAGCTGTCAGCAAGAGTTTAAGCTCTGGATCGTATCAAAACAGACTAAGGCCACCTTGTCCACATATATTTAGGTGGATCTGGGTGGCTGCTTTCATTAGCTGCGATAATGCATGCGCAGATTGTTTCCATATTCCTGCAAAGTACATGGACATGCATATTCAATGGTCAAACTATATAGCTCCCCTCTTTAATAAATCACGCGGCCACTTCAGGGTGAAAACGAAAAGCCGCAGAAGTGACCTTTCGGGTTGCGTTGGGGTATTTTCCTAGACCTTATAATTAGTCCTGTGCGAGTAAATGGCTTAGCAAAATATTGGTGACCACGTAAACGGTCAGCTGGCTCATTATAATCAATGCACAGCAGTTGTGTTGTTCAGCGCCGCATCGTGTGAGATCCAAAAAGCTAAATCAAGGCAATGTATATAAATGAAAATATATGCTTGCTTTTATAGTACATATAATGTAATATTTCTAATTTGGTGTTTTAAGCATGATGCAACCTTTAAAAAACACCATTAGTAAAACATTTCAGGACTTAGGGCAACAAATATGTCATATTGTGATGTTATACACATGCCTTCTGAAAGTACAGATACAAAATAATTCAACAAAAGATCTTTATATAAATATTTGCAGTCAAAAAACAAGTCAAAAAACAAATAAAATTATTGGTTACAAATACAAAATTATTCCAAAATATAATAATAATAAAATTATTACAATTATTACAATTTTTTTTAAACAAATAAAAATTGTATTATGTATTATGTAACACATGTGGCATTTTCTTTATTTATAAGTGGTATGCATAATTCTTAAAACAAGAAATTTATATATTTGTAGGTTAAAGTTTATATTTATATTCTATTTTGTTTTATTTTTGTTCTTATTTCTTTCATAACTAACATTGTGAAGTTTTCACTGATGTTTGAAAGCAACAATAACGAAAAAAATATAAATGAATGAATATTTGCATTGAATTTTTCACTGGAAATCTATATTTCTAAAATAAAACCATTTCATATATATATATATATATATATATATACATTTATATATGTGTGTGTGTGTGTGTGTGTGTGTGTGTGTGTGTGTGTGTGTGTACAGTATATATATATATATATATATATATATATATATATATATATATATATATATATATATATATATATATATATATATATATATAAACCATAATAATATAATAACAATATCAAAACCGGTTATAATGTACTGACGTCATTTATCACATATGCATTATTATTATTATTATTATTATTATTATGCTTTGTACATGTACTTGAGATTTGTTTGATGCATTCAAAAAGAGCAGGTAAAATGAAAGATCCAGCACGTTTATCAGACTGCTTGTATTAAAGGACAAAATTGTAAAACAAATAATTTATAGAAATATATTTTATTTTTATTTTTTATTATTTTATTATTATCATTGTTGCTAAGCATCGTGAGCATCGTGAATGCACCGTGATGCACCGAGATATCGAATTGAACCAAATCAATGGCACGATTATAGTAAACGAACTGAACTGAACTGAGAGACTAGTGTAGGTTCACACCCCTGATATATATATATATATATACATATATAGTTGAAGTCAGAATTATTAGCCTCCCTGAATTATTCGCCCACTGTTTTTTTTTCCTGCACAATTTCTGTTTAATGGAGAGATTTTTTTCAACACATTTCTTAAGATAATAGTTTTAATAACTCATTTCTAATAACTGATTTATATTACCTTTGCCATGATGACAATAAATAATATTTGACTAGATATTTTTGAAGACACTTATATATTCATACTTATTTTTCCTCTCTCTCTCTCTGTGCAGTGTGTTTGGACAGTGGCTATTTTTGCATAACTGCCCAATGTAATTTTTGTATGTAAAATGCTTCTTTGCATGTGCAATATAAACTGTATATTGACAGGACACAACACGTTCATGGATACCTCTAGATTTGGCATACACATTGGGTTGCTGATGTTTTCTTTTCAGACACAAACTCATACACACTTTCACTCTCTCTCTCTCACACACACACACACACACACACACACACACACACACACACACACACACTAGGGTGTCTGTGGACAGAGGCCAGAGGCAGAGCCATCATTAGACAGAAATGAGTGAAAATAAACCTCGTCGGCAGACCCTGGAGGAGCAGCTCTTATTATTGCTATTAATAATACAGCTTAGGCGTAACAACCAGAGGTAGCCTCATTTTTAAAAATGATATTTACCCCCGCTTTTTTTTTTTTTTGATGAAGGGGGCGGCAGGGGTGGCAAAATGGTTCCCACATGTGTGAATGTTAACGCTCTGGTCATTACCCATAAAGAGAGCTTGATTAATTGGCCATGTCCTCTAAGCCTCTGGAAAGACCAGCTCCCAACAATGCAATTATCATGTGCTTATTTGAACGCCATGCCAGCCAACACAAAGATTTTAGAGATGCCCAATGCAGAAACTGTAAGAAACTGTGCACTACAGCCTGCAGTGCTGTAAAATGCATGATATGAAAAAGTACTGGGGTAAATTGCTGTGGTAAAATGTAGTGTGTTAAGATATCAGTTATTCTACATTAAATAAAGCCACTGCAACATGGGAAAAGAAGTTTACATCACTAACCTATTTCTATTTTTATTAATTATTATTTTATTTATTTATTTATTTTATTTATTTTATTTATTTAATATAGTTAAATTTAGTTTTACATTATACATTTTAAATTTATTTAATTACATTTATTATTTAGTTTAAATTTATTTATTTAAATTAAAAATATATATATTTATTTACATTTGTTTAATTTTATTTTATTTTTAAATTTAAAAAATATTATTTTAATTTAATGTAATTTAATTTAATGTTATTGCTTTATTTTATCAATTAATTTATTAAATTAATTTAAAACTTAATTTGTTTTAATTTTATAATATTTTATTTAATTTTTTTATTTACAATTTATTTAATTACATTTTTTATTCAATTTTATTATTTTATTTAATTATATATATATATATATATATATATATATATATATATATATATATATATATATTTTTTTTTTTTTTTTTTTTTTTACTTAAATCTTTTTTTTTTTTTTTTTTTTACAGGGAAACTGTACATAATATTATTATTATAAAAAATATATATTACTGCCAAAGTAATAATAAATAAGTGAATAAATAGCCTAAATAAAAGGAACAAGAGGAACCAAAATTTGTCACCAGGTCTAGTGCCCCCCTATGGGATTAAAATGCCCCCTCAGTTATGACCTCCTGGCGCAGGACATGCAAGAACAATCAATGCTTCTTAATGACATGCACAGATGAATTGTTTGCCTCAAAACTAGCAATATGAGCTAACAAAATGAATACGGTTAGTGTGATTAACTAGCAGCGTCACTTTCAACAATTCCACCCAACACCGCTAGTTTGTCAGGTTCACCATACTGCACGCATTAGCCGTGGATATGATTTAATCGCATAAATGCTGATCTGTGGCTTATTGTAATGTAGATGGCTTGGCAGGGGCCGTGTCAGATGGAGTCTGCCAAAAAAGCGAAGGCACGGAGAGAGAGACGCCACCACTGTGAAGGCTGGATGTTACCATTGGCTGTGGTTTGGATTCGGTTCCTTTCAAAGCGGCTGCGGTGTGATAGAGCAAGACTAGAAGAGAAATAAACAGAGCTGCTCTGCTAAGTGTCCAACCGATCGTGTGCAGCTCTCGGGCCTGTGATGGATTTTCATAAGCGTTTCCAGTAATATCTGGCATGTTCTGCTTACAGCGTGCTTTGAGTTATAACACGCTCGGATTGATAAAAGCGGCCCCTAATCCTGATATCCTTCGAAATGCACTCCAACAAACACGGTGTGCTGTTTTCCCAGTGTCTTTCTGAGCTTGCTAAACATATTTCTCTAAAAGCCCAGAGTCAATATTAGCATGAAGTGCGCACAAATAAAACCGATCTTTTCTTTAGACTATTAAAAGGGAATGTTTGTGCTGTCTATTTATACTTTTGGCCGAGAATGTAAAACCACCTGTTGATGCACGCCTGGACGTGAAACGTCAAAGTCAATCGAGTGTTATGGAGTGTAGTGGATTCAAATCATTTATCAGAGTCGAGTCTCTGCCTTGGCCTCTTACAAAATAAGAAGAAAGAAAGAAGAGTCTATAGAAACATTTTGTCAAAGTTTACATTGTTTTTAAACAAGTAAGATGAGTTGAGGGCAACGTGGTGGCGCAGTGGGTAGCATGTTTGTCTCACGGCTAGAAGGTCGCTGGTTCGAGCCTCGGCTGGGTCAATTGGCGTTTATGTGTGGAGTTTGCATGCTCTCCCTGCGTTTGCGTGGGTTTCCTCCGGGTGCTCCGGTTTCAGTCCAAACACATGTGGTACAGGTAATTTGGGTAAGCTAAATTGTCAGTAGTGTATGGGTGTGTATGGGTGTTTCCCAGTACTGGGTTGCAGCTGGAAGGGCATCCGTTGCATAAAACATATGCTGCATAAGTTGGTGGTTCATTCCACTGTGGCACCCTCTAATTAATAAAGGGACTAAGCCGAAAAGAAAACAAATGAATGATGATCAGATACCCAACGTCAGTGTCCAACATCAAACAGACCTTTGGATTTTCGTCACTTTCAAACACAACCTAAAAACAACCAAATATCAACGTCTAATGATGTTACAGCTTGACATTGTGTAGGCTATGACATCTATCAGACTATCCAGCCTTGCAGATCGCTGGTAAACATGCACTGTCAACCTGACCACAATTCTGAACTACAATTCCCATCGTTCACCTCACACACACCTGTTTCGAAATCACTGATGTTACACACACATAGCTGGGAGCTGATGAACGACTGATTACACCAGGGGTCGGGAACGTTTTTTCAGCGTAAAGCCTTATTAGATTTAGTTTTGGCAAATGCATGTTTTTAAAGAGCCATTTTGGTGTGGGTATAAAAGGAATAGGAAGTATCCAGCCTGATCTCAACAGGAAACGTAAGTAGTTTACGTTTTTTTCAGTTTAGTGGCTAATTCGTACAAATTCGTATGAGTTCAGTCGTACGAAAATGTAGGATTTTAAAAAGGAGGCGTGGCACCTAACCTCACCCCTAACCCCAACCGTCATTGAGTGATGAGCAAATCGTACTAAACTGTACGAATTAAATCATATGAATTGATACGAATTAGCCACTAAATCAAAAAGTTACGAATTGTCGTGAGATTGTGTTGGAAGTATCCCGTTGATCAAGTCTATTAATGAAGAAAGCACAATTTATAGATTTTCTATTGTCTTTTCGCCATCAATATGCTTGTTACGTCTTTCTTTTTTATGTTAAGTTTATCCACAGCACCGCACATTGGTTTGATTGGAAACGTCCTTCTATTGTTAACTGAGTTTTGTTGCTGTAAGAAAATTACTATACAAAGGGAATTGTAGTTGCATTTTTAATAGGACACTGATTTCTAGTGAGGGATATACTTATCAAACGAAAATATTTTTAACGGAAGACAGCTGGAGAGCCACGTATTCTTGGTCAAAGAGCCACATGTGGCTCACGAGCCATAGGTTCCCTACCACTGGATTACACAGACTACATAGACTAATCACATTCCCTTACACGTTGCTGAGTCTTAACATTGCGCAGCACTCTCTATGTCTAGTCTGCGTGTTTCTTGACTCTGCATTAAGGTTCACTTTTGTATCTTTAAGGGGTACAGAATTGTGCTTGGTTTGGGTATTAATACACTGCAAAAAAATCCCAGAATTTCACAATATCACTATAATTTTCACAGTAAATTACATTAGTATCATTCATTAATTTTCTTTTCGGCTTAGCCCCTTTATTCATCAGGGGTCACCACAGCGGAATGAACTGCCAACTTATCCAGCATATGTTTTATGCAGCGGATGCCCTTCCAGCTGCAACCCATCACTGGGAAACATCCATAGACACTAGTATGTTGTACACATACTAGTGTATGTGCACTACTACATGTAGTATGTCGCGTTCAGAAATCATTTTCCTTTAGTTTGGTCCCTTATTTATCAGAGGTCACCACAGCGGAAGGAACCAGCAACTATTTCAGCAGATATTTACCCTTACAGCTGCAACCCAGTACTGGGAAACACCCATACACTCTCACATTCACACACTTACACACACTTATACACTGCAGACAACTTAGTTTTTAATTCAGTTGCAACCCAACACTGGGAAACACCCATACACACTCATTCACACATAACACTACGGCCAATTTACTTTATTCAATTCACCTATAGCGCAAGTCTTTGGACTCCGGAGGAAACCGGAGCACCAGGACGGAAACCTACGCCAACAAGGGGAGAACATGCAAACTCCACACAGAAATGCCAACTGACCTAGCAGGGGTGAGAACCAGCAACCTTCTTTCTGTGAGGTGACAGTGCTAACCACTGAGCCACCGTGTTGCCATATTTACATTAAATAACCCAGTGATTTTACCATTCTAGTCCCCTCTTGGACCTCATTTTTTTCCGAAAGGCCTCTCAGCTTGAATCTGCCCAGACGCCCTGCTCAATCCACTGGGGGAAAATTAGGTGTGAGGACCGGCTTCACTTTCAGAAGGTTTTAACGGGATTAAATGACGTTTAAGTTATTGGACAACTAATATGCATGATTAAAGCTGTTGATGGTTGCACAAAACGGAGAACAATTTTATTGGCCTCCCAGGAGAATCCGCTCTTAGAGTCATTTAGGAGTGGAGGTGGAGATTATAACGCTTTATTTAACACTTGATCTCGGGATAGCGGAGGCTGAACTGCCAGTGAACCTCAGACTGAATTAAGAGAGTCTGTGAGAGTCGGCCGAACCACAACACTTTTGTCTGAGGCAGCTTTTATTTCTTTATTTTTACACTTTGAACAGCAGAAGGGAGGAAGGGGAATGGAGAAGGTGGCTTGGGGAAAAGTGCGGTGGCGACCTTGAGGGGCACAGATCTCACAGAAATACTATTTTCAAACAACAGCGTGTGCAACAGATGAATAAATGACACCATATCACCATCAAGTCTCAGACACTTCCAACTTATTCATTTTCCTTCAGCTTAGGAAATCTCAGAGGTACGCCACAGCGGAATGAACCGACAACAATTCCAGCATATGTTTTACGCAGCAGATGTGCTTCCAGCCACAACCCAATATTGAGAAACACCCATACAGTCTCACATTCACACACTACGGCTAATTTAGCCAACCCAATTGATCTATAGCGCATTTGTTTGGACCATGGGCATAGATTTAGGGAGTCCCCACCAAAATCCACCGACCACAGAAACGTCCCCAAAAATAATTCAATCCAGTTTTTTTTTTTTTATCGCGCTGTCAACATTAACCTAGACCAGGGGTTACCTATCTCGTTCCTGGAGGTTCGGTGTCATGCATGGTTTAGCTCCAACTTGCCTCAACACACCTGCCTGGGGTGTTTTAAGTATACCTAGTAAGACCTTGACTAGCTTGTTCAGGTGTGTTTGATTGGGGTTGGAGTTAAAATCTGCAGGACACCGGACCTCCAGGAACAGGTTTGGTGATCCCTGTCCTATAGGAAAGCCAAAATGCTAATTGGCCATGCTTACTGGTAGCTTCTTTTGGGTTCTTCATAACCAACTGCCCAACGAACCAATAAGCCAACCAAATAACAAACCAACCACCAACCCACCCAGCCAAAAAAAATTAACTATCCATCCATCCATTAATCCATCCATCCATTAATCCATCCAACTGCCCAACCAACCAACCACTCACCCAATCGACCAGCCAACCAACCAAACGCCCAACCTCTGACCCAACTGGCCAGCCAACCAACCGCCCAACCAACCAACCAACCAACCACTTAACCGGCCAGCCAACCAGACAAACAACCAACCAACCAACCAACCAATCAACTATCCAACCACCCACTTAAAAAGCCAACTAACAAATTGCCCAACCAACCAAACAACCCACCCTTCCTCCCACCCACCCACCCTCCAACCCATCCAGGAGGTCCGGTGCCCTGCAGGGTTTAGCTCCAACTTGCCTCAACACACCTGCCTGGGGTGTTTTAAGTATACCTAGTAAGACCTTGACTAGCTTGTTCAGGTGTGTTTGATTGGGGTTGGAGTTAAAATCTGCAGGACACCGGACCTCCAGGAACAGGTTTGGTGATCCCTGTCCTATAGGAAAGCCAAAATGCTAATTGGCCATGCTTACTGGTAGCTTCTTTTGGGTTCTTCATAACCAACTGCCCAACGAACCAATAAGCCAACCAAATAACAAACCAACCACCAACCCACCCAGCCAAAAAAAATTAACTATCCATCCATCCATTAATCCATCCATCCATTAATCCATCCAACTGCCCAACCAACCAACCACTCACCCAATCGACCAGCCAACCAACCAAACGCCCAACCTCTGACCCAACTGGCCAGCCAACCAACCGCCCAACCAACCAACCAACCAACCACTTAACCGGCCAGCCAACCAGACAAACAACCAACCAACCAACCAACCAATCAACTATCCAACCACCCACTTAAAAAGCCAACTAACAAATTGCCCAACCAACCAAACAACCCACCCTTCCTCCCACCCACCCACCCTCCAACCCATCCAGGAGGTCCGGTGCCCTGCAGGGTTTAGCTCCAACTTGCCTCAACACACCTGCCTGGGGTGTTTTAAGTATACCTAGTAAGACCTTGACTAGCTTGTTCAGGTGTGTTTGATTGGGGTTGGAGTTAAAATCTGCAGGACACCGGACCTCCAGGAACAGGTTTGGTGATCCCTGTCCTATAGGAAAGCCAAAATGCTAATTGGCCATGCTTACTGGTAGCTTCTTTTGGGTTCTTCATAACCAACTGCCCAACGAACCAATAAGCCAACCAAATAACAAACCAACCACCAACCCACCCAGCCAAAAAAAATTAACTATCCATCCATCCATTAATCCATCCATCCATTAATCCATCCAACTGCCCAACCAACCAACCACTCACCCAATCGACCAGCCAACCAACCAAACGCCCAACCTCTGACCCAACTGGCCAGCCAACCAACCGCCCAACCAACCAACCAACCAACCACTTAACCGGCCAGCCAACCAGACAAACAACCAACCAACCAACCAACCAATCAACTATCCAACCACCCACTTAAAAAGCCAACTAACAAATTGCCCAACCAACCAAACAACCCACCCTTCCTCCCACCCACCCACCCTCCAACCCATCCAGGAGGTCCGGTGCCCTGCAGGGTTTAGCTCCAACTTGCCTCAACACACCTACCTGGGGTGTTTCAAGTATACCTAGAACGACCTTGATTGGCTTGTTCAGGTGTGTTTGATTAGGGTTGGAGTTCAAATCTGCAGGACACCGGACCTCCAGGAACAAGTTTGGTGATCCCTGTCCTAGACCATAGAGACCTAGACATGCAGAAATAATTAAATCACGTTTTCTTCTTGAGTCCTCCCGCCCCCAAAACGCATATGGACATTTTGATTGGTTGTGCCTTTCCCTGCTATCATGGGAGAGGTTCTGGCTGCCTTCAGGTACAAGCAGCACCAAATGCAGTGGAGTGTTCTTATCCCGTGCTAGAGTATGGTGTGTTGGGTGACACACAAGTGAGGATGAAGGTGCAAAAAAGGTGGACATGAGGTGCTTTTTTTCAACGAAAGTGTTGGTCACATACTGTAAACGCAACTTCTGAATGAGTCCATCAAGATAATGCCGGTAATGGCGCACAGTCTATCTCTATATAGCGTACTGATATAGTCTGTGAATATTATGCCCTGAAAACTAACTGTAGAATAACCAGCTAACGTTAAAGTATAATCCCAGCCTGTTCAGGGATTTTCTATTTAATTATGAGGAATAAATATTGCATTTTAGTGACATTTTAAGAACTCATTTTTGCTGGATTATCTTGTCGGATGGTTTTCATAACCGAGCTTTTTGGTGTACTAAAAATTTCCAACTTTTGTCAAATTGCTCACCATAGTATTTTAAGTGTGCATTTAATGTAATATTAACAAACTGGCCAGAGCAATCAACTTTCCTTAGTCAGAATTTGGCCATTTGCATGCATGTGCATGTGTGTGTCTGTGTGTGTGTGTGTGCATGAGACACATTCCCTTATCTCCTCGTCTCCCCTCACACTTCCTCAGTGCAGTATGTAGGAAATGACAGAGCCGTTTCCTCAGAGCAGCAGCACGCACCAAACACTGGGCTTCCTCCCTCATCCTCTCCATCTCACACTCGCTGTTTTCTTAAGGAAATAATTAAAACAAGGACAGAGCGAGTCCAACAAAAGCCCCCGCTCCCCTCTGGAGGAAATCACAGCGATCACTGCGGCTCCGCGCTTTGTTTTATGTGCTTGTAAGTCGCCGCGTTCAGGGGAACGGCATGCCAGGGATTTATATCTCACTGTGAGCTCAGACCCATGATGAACAGTCTGGCCAGTCACTGTTCAAACAAACATTGTTCCTTCTTATTCTTCTTCTTCTTCTTTCTGTTTCTTCTTCTTCTTCTTGTCTTTTTCTTTTTCTTCATGTTTTTCTTCTTTCCTCATTTGTTTCTTTTCTTCTTATTTCTTTTTTCCTTTTCTTTTTTCTTCTTCTTTTTGTCGTCTTTTCATTTTCTTTGTATGTTCTTCTTATATTATTTTTTCTTATTTTATCTTTTTTCTTTTCCTTCTTTTTATTTATACTTGTCCTATTTTTTTTCTTTTCTTTTTCTTCTTCTTTTCTTTGTCGTCTTTTCCTTCTTTTCTTTTTCTTTTTTCCTTCTTTTTGTGAATATTTTTCCTTCTTATTTTATTCTTGTTCTTTTCCGTTTCCTTCTTTTTTTTCTTATTTTCCTCTTTTCTTTTTCTTCTTTTCCTTTTTTCTTCTTCTTTTATTCATATTTTTCTTATTTTTTCTCATTTTTCTTTTCTTTTTCTTATTTTTTCTTTTTCTTTTTTACTTCCTTTTTTCTTGTTCTCCTTTTTCTTCTTCCTCTTCTTTTCTTTTCTTCTTCTTTTCTTGTTCTCCTTTTTCTTCTTCCTCTTCTTTTCTTTTCTTCTTCTTTTCTTGTTCTCCTTTTTCTTCTTCTTCCTCTTCTTTTCTTTTCTTCTTCTTTTCTTGTTCTTCTTTTTCTTCTTCCTCTTCTTTTCTTTTCTTCTTCTTTTCTTGTTCTCCTTTTTCTTCTTCTTCCTCTTCTTTTCTTTTCTTCTTCTTTTCTTGTTCTTCTTTTTCTTCTTCCTCTTCTTTTCTTTTCTTCTTCTTTTCTTGTTCTCCTTTTTCTTCTTCCTCTTCTTTTCTTGTTCTCCTTTTTCTTCTTCTTCCTCTTCTTTTCTTCTTTTCTTGTTCTCCTTTTTCTTCTTCCTCTTCTTTTCTTTTCTTCTTTTCTTGTTCTCCTTTTTCATCTTCCTCTTCTTTTTTTTCTTCTTCTTTTCTTGTTCTCCTTTTTCTTCTTCTTCCTCTTCTTTTCTTTTCTTTTTCTTCTTCCTCTTCTTTTTTTTTCTTCTTCTTTTCTTGTTCTCCTTTTTCTTCTTCCTCTTCTTTTCTTGTTCTCCTTTTTCTTCTTCTTCCTCTTCTTTTCTTCTTTTCTTGTTCTCCTTTTTCTTCTTCCTCTTCTTTTCTTTTCTTCTTTTCTTGTTCTCCTTTTTCATCTTCCTCTTCTTTTTTTTCTTCTTCTTTTCTTGTTCTCCTTTTTCTTCTTCTTCCTCTTCTTTTCTTTTCTTTTTCTTCTTTTCTTTTCTTCTTCTTTTCTTGTTCTTCTTTTCTTTTTTCTTCTTTTCTTGTTGTTCTCCTTTTCCTCTTCACTTTTTTCTATACTTCATTTTTCTTTTCTTCTTCTGTTTCTTCATTTTCTTCTTCTTCTGTGCAGGCTTCAGCTTTGATGAGCTCAAATGCATTTTTAACATGTTCGTATACAGTTGAAGCTCTCCTGAATTATAAGGCCCCCAGTATAATTGTTTCCCCAATTTATGTTTAATGGAAAGAAAATTTTCTTGCAACACATTTCAAAACATAATAGCCTTAATAACTACTTTCTAATAACTGATTTATTTTATCTTTGCCTTGATGACAGTAAATAATATTTGAATAGATATTTTTCAAGACACTAGCATTCAGCTTGAAGTGTTATTTAAAGGCTTAACTAGGTTAATTAGGGTAAAGTTAGGGCAAGTCATTGTATAACAGTGGTTTGTTCTGTAGACAATCCAAAACAAATATTCCTTAAGGGGGCTAATAATATTGACCTTAAAGTGGTTTAAAAAAAAAATTAACTGCTTTTATTCTAGCTGAAATAAAATAAATAAGACTTACTCCAGAAGAAAAAAAAATATTATAGGAAATATGTGAAAAACTCCTTGCTTTGCTAAACATCATTTGAGAAAAATTTGAAAAGAAAAAAATTCCCAGGAGGGCGAATAATTGTGACTTATAACTGTAAACTGATATTGGTGAGTCTGCAGCGGGACGTCTGAGCTGATGCAGAGATCTCACTCAGACCGGACGGCACTTTGTTGTCTCCATTTCATCCCAGAAGAGAAACACATCAAGGAACAGATAACAGCTCGTGGTTTTTGGTGTAGGAGGGAGAGTGGGGGTAAGATGTGTCAGTGGGGAAAATGCATCACTTCCTCTGAAAACAGAAGTCTGGGATTGAGACGCACATGAGATATGAACACTTTTTTTTCTCTCCAAGTTAAAGGTAATTTTCTATAAAACATGGTAGGTTGGAGAAAAAATGCTTAAATACATTAATAAATTAAATAATTACAATAACAATAATGGGTTGGACCCCTTTTGCTTTCAGAACTGCCTTAATCCTTCGTGGTAAAGATTCAACAAGGTACTTGAAATATTCCTCTGAGATTTTGCTCCATATTGACATGATAGCATCACACAGTTGCTGCAGATTTGTCGGCTGCACATCCATGATGCCAATCTCCCGTTCCACCACATCCCAAAGGTGCTCTATTGGATTAAGATCTGGTGACTGTGGAGGCCATTTGAGTACAGTGAACTCATTGTCA
Organism: Danio rerio; assembly: GCF_052040795.2. Lineage (NCBI taxonomy): Eukaryota > Metazoa > Chordata > Actinopteri > Cypriniformes > Danionidae > Danio > Danio rerio. The sequence goes on from NC_141032.1 coordinate 2,641,047, forward strand.
TGTTCAAGAAACCAGTCTGAGATGATTTAGCTTTAAGACATGGTGTGTTATCCTGCTTGAAGTAGTCATCAGAAGATGGGTACACTGTGCTCATAAAGGGATGGACATGGTCAGCAACAATACTCAGTTAGGCTGTGGCGTTGACACCATGCTCAATTGCTACTAATGGACCCAGAGTGTGCCAGGAAAATCTCCCTTACACCATTACACCACCACCACCAGCCTGAACCATTGATACAAGGCAGGATGGATCTATGCTTTCATGTTGTTGAGGCCAAATTCTGACCCAACCATTCAAATGTGTCAGCAGAAATGGAGACTCATCAAAGCAGGCAACGTTTCTCCAATCTTCTATTGTCAGTTTTGGTGAGCCTGTGTGAATTGTAGCCTCAGTTTCCTGTTCTTAGCTGACAGGAGCGGCACCCGGTGTGCTCTTCTGCTGCTGTAGCCCATCCGCCTCAAGGTTGGACGTGTTGTGTGTTCAGAGATGCTCTTCTGCAGAGCTCGGTTGTAACGAGTGCTTATTTGAGTTACTGTTGCCTTTCTATCAGCTGGAACCAGTCTGGCCATTCTCCTCTGACCTCTGGCATCAACAAGGCATTTTTGCCCACAGAACTGCCGCTCACTGGATATTTACTCTTTTTCAGACCATTCTCTGTAAACCCTAGAGATGGTTGTGCATGAAAATCCCAGTAGATCAGCAGTTTCTGAAATACTCAGACCAGCCTGTCTGGCACCAACAACCATGCCACAATCAAAGTCACCTAAATCCCCTTTCTTCCCCATTCTAAAGCTTGCTTTGAACAGCAGCAGATTATCTTGACCATGTCTACATGCCTAAATGCGTTAAGTTGCTGCCATGCGATTGGCTGATTAGAAGTATGCATTAACAAGCAGTTGGACATTGGGTGTACCTAATAAAGTGGCCGGCGAGTGTATTTCATTTACCTACCAATTTTACAGCAGGTAACGTCAACTATTCACTTTTTACAGTGCCTTTAAAATAATTAAAACCATCTTCCTCGCCACATTTTTTTAAGAATGAAGCTTTCTGAATGGTTTATTTTCGTATATGGTTTATTCAAGAGCTCATTTCTCTCAGTTCCTAAAGCATTTCTCCAAACTGTTTGCACGTCTCTGATTGACGGGGTTTCGACCCGAGCGGCCATACTTTATGACTCTTTCCAGCTCTGCATTATTCCTCTCATTGTGATCTCAGTAAACCTCATGGTGATTTATTCGGAAACACAGAAAACTCCCCTTAATGGCCGTGTAGGCAGTAAAGATGACAGTCAGGTTAGCGTTGTTTTATTGGCACGGGAGAGTGTGTTAGCAGGCCTCGGACTCACTATTTCACTTTAATTTCCTGTCCCGGGACGCTGTTGGGCTCGGCAGGGCACGACTGGACTGTTATTACTGTAGTCCGTCAGGCACACGCACCAGGAGATGAGCAGACAAAAACTGCCTGACACAGTAAGGGTGAGAAAGAAACACAGGATTGCACGGCTCAGACTGTAACACTCCATCTAGGATGTGGACTAGTGATCTAGATATGGACTAGATCTCTATATCACTGTATTTTATCGAGATGATATAATTAACAATAATTCATATGTCTCCCCTGAGAGACAAAACAGTCCTGTTTCTTCAGAGAGAGACATAATATCTGCCCTATTTTTGGAAGAACTAAAATAATAACAAAGAATAGAGTTTAATGTAATATCGGTTTCATTCATACAGGATGCTAGAGGGCGCTGCTGTGCATGAACTCCACATATGCATTACAGAAGACATCAATTGATCACTGTAACCTACTTGGTTATGTTTTTTATGCCCATTTTCAAAATTAATGCGCATCTTAGTGTTTCTATCACGCTTTTTCAATTAGATAATCCAAAAAAGAGCATGACTAGTATGGCGTGGGTTTCCTGCTCTGGTTGCTCTGGATTCCCCCACAATCCAAACACAAGCCCTATAGGTGAATTTGGTAAACAAAATTGTTCGTAGTGTATGAGTGCATGTATGAATGTGAGTCTATGGGTGTTTCCTAGTATTGCGTTGTGGCTAGAAGGGCATTCACTACCTAAAACATATGCCAGAATAGTTAGTGGTTCATTCTGCTGTGGCGACCTCTAATAAAGAAGGGACTAAGCCAAAGGAAAATGAATGAATGAATTGACAGCGATCTAGCCTGTGGAAAACATTCACTCACTACACATCTGCCACTGAACTGGACTACATATCCCATCATGTACCTCACAGACACACCAGTTCCATATTACTACTGATTGCAAGCACACAGCTGAAGCTCTTGATGACTGATTCCCAGAACTATGAGTACACCTAATTTACACACACACTTTGCTGAGTCTTGTTAGCTGTAAGTGAGCAATTCAAAGCATTTTCCTTGTCTTGCCTTCCGTGGTTTTGACCCAGTGTTTTGTTTATTGTTTATGTTGTTTTGCCGCCTGTTCTGAACACTCGTCTGTTATTCTGACCATTCTTTAGATTAACTTATGCTCTAGTCTGTTTCTGTTTTGACCTTTGCCTGCCTGATTATTCTGTCTTAAAGCTGCATTTGGATTCTCACCTCTGTTGCCAGCCGACTCATTATGTTGGAGAAATCCTACTTAAACTTATTATTATTATTATTATTATGTCTGAAAAAAAAAAACGTATCTCCTCCTAGTTACATGTGTATAGTTTGATATCTGAGTACACTGAAACAATTCTTACATGTTTAAAATACACTTAACATTTTAAAATTGTATTGTTTACATGTTTTAAATGCACAGGAGCTAAGGGAAATATATAGACACTAACCGGCCACTTTATTAGGTACACCTTACTAGTACCGAGTTGGACCCACTTTTGCCTTCAGAACTGTCTTAATCCTTTGTGGTAAAGATTCAACAAGGTTCTGGAAATCTTCCTCAGAGATTTTGCTCCGTATTGACCTGATAGCATCACGCAGTTGTCGGCTGCACATCCATGATGTGAATCTCCCGTTCCACCACATCCCGAAGGTGCTCTATTGGATTGAGATCTGGTGACTGTGGAGGCCATTTGAGTACAGTGAACTCATTATCATGTTTAAGAAACCAGTCTGAGATGATTCAGGCTTTATGACTTGTTATCCTGCTGGAAGTAGCCATCGGAAGATGGGTACACTCAGTGTGGTCATAAAGGGATGGACATGGTCAGCAGCAATACTCAGGTAGGCTGTGGCACTGACACGATGCTCAATTGGTACTAATGAACCCAAAGTGTGACAAAAAAAGGATCCCTGACACCATTACACCACCACCACCAGCCTGAACCGTTGATACAAGACAGGGTGGATCCATGCTTTCATGTTGATAAGTTGCTGCCATGTAATTGGCTGATTAGAAATGTGCATTAATGAGCAGTTATACAGGTGTACCTAATAAAGTGGCCGGTGAGTATATACAGTATATAGACAGAGTCCAACCAAAAGGACAAATAACTTCAAATTAGCGTGGCTCCTTATTCATTTTTAAATCACTTTGTAAAGTGTATCTGTTCACTCTCGCTTATTAATTTCATATTCATTTTATATTCTTGACTATTATATTCTGCTTGTTTTCTTATTTTGTTTATGCTTTTTAAAACGATTATTTCTCTATTTGTAGTTTAGGTTTATGTCCAGCGCTTTGGTGAGGCTTGTGGCTGCTTTTAAACGTGCTTTATAAGTAAATGAACCTAAAGTAAATTAATCAGATGATTAGCGTTTATCAGCACTTACAGTAAAAACACACGTCTACCTGTAAGGTGAAATATGTTGTGTACGCATAGCTGAAGTAATGAACAGCTTCATACAGTGGACCTGAGATTTATTGTGGCTTATTATGAAGATTTAAAGGCATGTCAGTCAGCAAAAGTAAAAATAGCTGAACTTTTGACATGCAGGCAGCACAGTGGATCAATGTCAGTCTCAAATAAAGAAGCAATCGGACCAATCCTGAGGGCGTATCGAGTGTTTATATTAGCAATGGAGTATGGAGTTAATTCACCTATAAACGTGCCTTCTGTTTAATTCCCCTGTGCTCTGTATAGCTATTTTTAACGTGAAAATGTCACATATTAACAGGGTCTTATACAGTCGAAAGGAGATTTTTGTATACATACAGTGCCCAGCATTAATAAGCACACCCCTAATATATCTCTCTTTCAGGTGAATGCTTTCTATAGGATGTGTATTTGTGTGTAATATATTTATGTATAAACAGTACATGAGTGCCAGAGCCTGAACCGGAACTAATTTAATTTAAGATCATGGTGCAAAAATGAGTATACCCAAATTAATAATAATAATAATATAAAATATATTGTAAAATGGATAAAAGGGGATGTAGTAAATATACGTGTGAACATTTTGAGTTTACTCGCTTCATTCGCGCATCAAATTCACTTCACAATAGCTGCAGATTCCCATGATGGAAGAGAAATCTGTCTGCCTGGTGACGCTAGCTTCATTGCTAAATAGCTAACATGGATTATATTGGGAGAGTAGCTGTTCATTATGTGCTTTAGGAAGGCTGAAAAACAGCGTAGATTTATTCGGCGCCGAGTTCACTAGATCCTTTCAGAGGTGCACCCAGCTTTGTGAGTTCATCAACTCCTCTAGAAACTGAACCTGGATGATGGAGGCTTTCATCGGCGCTTCTGACTGAGCCGAGCCCAGTATGATGAGCTTTTGTTTGGTGTCGGCAGGAGGATTTCCCCTTGGGACACCAACAACAGGCGCTACGTCATAATCACGGCCTTATGCCTGAATGTCTGCTCAGATTTTCCAATTCGTGCACAAAATGTTAAATTCTCATCGATTTATTTGGCCAAATCCTGCCATTCGCACAGCCACACTCATGTAAATAGCTCAGCAGGATGTCTACTAGTGTCTTTGCATTGACTTAACATGTACTGTATATCCCTCAAGATTGATGCTTCATCTGCATCTGGTATTAACACTTGACTTATATCTGTGAATATGTTTGAATAATAACATTTTCATTCATTTTCCTTTGGCTTAGTCCCTTATTCATTAGGTCGCCACAGTGGAATGAACCATACACTATTCCAGCATATGATTTACACAGCGGATGCCCTTCTAGCCGCAACCCATCACTGGGAAACACCCATACACACTCCTTTACACACGCACTCATGCACTACAGCCCATTTAGTACATCAATTCCCCTATAGCGCATGTGAAACTGAAGCACCCAGAGGAAACCCCCGCCAACACGGGGAGAACATGCAAACACACAGAAATGCCGATTGGCCCAGCCGGGATTTAAACCAGCGACCTTCTTGCTGTGAGATGACCACTGAGCCACTGTGCCGCACATAGTCATATTTAATACAACATAATGTGCAATTTTGTTATTTAGTTCAGGGGTTCTCAACCTTTTTCACTTTGATCATCGTTAGCTTTACATTTGTTTGACGGTTTGCTTTATACAACTGAGAATGTCCTAGTTGGCGTGCGGCAATTGGAAATTTAAGCCCCAGTTATGTCTGTGATTAACAGTGGGCTGTTTTTGCCTGTTCAATCACAGAAGACGGATGCCATTACTACTATCATTTTAATATAACATATTTAACAATGATATTAAATGATTAAAGTATAATATTTAACGTAATTTTAAGTTATCTCGTGGCCCACCTGCAAGATTGCTGAAGCGCACTAGTGGGCCGCTGCCAACCGGTTGAGAATCGCTGATTTAGTTGAGGATGGCTCCATTAATGTTTATGACAGATTTATGACAAGATAAGTTGTCCTGGCAATGTTAAGATGTCAAAGACATTTGTAATGTGTGTGTTTATGTCATATAGTTGCCATAACAAACAATGCCATCTTTGCATTTAAAATGACATAACTGAGCAAAATGACACTTCAAAATAGTTGTCTTAAGTATACATACAATTCCCATTGATTACCTGTCATGTCATGATTATAAAGGTTTCATGACAGTCATATGAAGATCCCCTTCCAGTAAAGTGATACCATATAATCTGTATTCATTCATTTATTTTCCTTCGACTTAGTTCCTTTATTCATCAGGGGTCGCCACAGTGGACTGAACCACTAACTTATCCAGCATTTGTTTTACACAACGGATGCCCTTCCAGCTGCAACCCATCACTGGGAAACACCCATACACTCACATTCACACACCCACTCATACACTACAGACAATTTAGCTTACCCAATTCCCCTATAGTGCATGCGTTTGGACTGTGGGGGAAACCGGAGCACCCGGAGGAAACACAAGGAGAACATGCAAACTCCACACAGAAATGCCAACTGACCCAGTCGAGGCTTGAACCAGCAACCTTCTTGCTATGAGGCAACATCGCTACCCACTGCTCCACGGCGCTGCCTTACATAATCTGTATCTCCAGTGTAATGTTTCTGGCCACAGAACTGAAACACAAACAAACAAACAAACCTGAACGATGCAGTTATTTTAGTACAGCTTTCCCCTCCTGACCACACTCACACAGACTGAAGCTCAGCGTGGAATGATTGATCAGGAATGTAATCCAAATCTTTGTATGTCACAGTGTGTCACACTGAACCCTGTCCTCCGCTCTGCTCCACAGCCTCTATAAAACACAAGACCGGCCGTTTTTTACAGTCTCGCAGTGATTCACACTCGCTGATTCCATAAATCTCCATCATTCGGTGCTGCAGAAGGCTCGGGTCAGGGTTCAGGAGGCCATACGAGGCTGAGGTTGGAGCACTTTCTGTGGGTTTACCGGCCTCTGCACTAAAAAAAATATTAATTGGATTTACTCAAATATTTCGGCGTGGAAGTGGCGCAGTAGGTAGTGCTGTCGCCTCACAGCAAGAAGGTCGCTGGTTCGAACCTCGGCTCAGTTGGCGTTTCTGTGTGGAGTTTGCATGTTCTCCCTGCCTTCCTCCGGGTGCTCCGGTTTCCCCCACAGTCCAAAGACATGTACAGGTGAATTGGGTAGGCTAAATTGTCCGTAGTGTATGAGTGTGTGTGTGTGAATGTGTGTGTGGATGTTTCCCAGAGATGGGTTGTGGCTGGAAGGGCATCCGCTGCGTAAAAACTTGCTGGATAAGTTGGTGGTTCATGTGGCGACACCGGATTAATAAAGGGACTAATGCCGAGTTCAGACTGCATGATTTTTAAGGTAGCCGTGTCACAGATGTTTTCACACTGCATGACTATCTGGGCTTGCGTTTCATTGCTGCTTTGTTTACACTGCAAGATGTATTGGTGACAAGGACTTTCACATTGCATGACTTTACTATAGGAAGAATCGCCGACAACTTCGTCCAAACTACGTCTCACAGCAAAAACACGTCGTATATATTTTGTTATTAACTACATAATGAGAAAGAAGCCTTTAATGGGGTAGAAATGTACATGTTTGCTCACCTGGGTTTAAAGGGAATTAGCCATTTCTCCTCAACGTTGATAATAAACTAATTTCTTTCTGTATGAAACGTCAAACAGACACGGTTGCTCCTGAGTCCTGTCAAACCTCCACTCGTTTTTCCTCTATTTCATGGGTCCAAATAAACCGAAAAAGAGCGCTTTTACCTTCTCCCCCAGCCTCCCGCTGGCCTGCAGCAGGCATACACACACACAAGTGAAAGCTGCTCTCTTATTGGCTGTAGGCGATGGCTGATGTTATTTTCAGTCAAAACTCAATTCACACGGCATGATTTAGCCAACAGCTCCAGATATTCAGCACGCCAAATATCTCGCAGGCATCTGCCACTCATCAGCGATTCTCTCAGATCGCGTCTTTGATAGTTCACACTGTGTGATCGTCACTCACGTGCACGAGCAGCGATTTGTCTGTGATTTCAGGCATTTGTCGGCGATTTCTCAAAACCTGTCGGCGAGCCAAAATCAGGGCTAAAATCACGCAGTCTGAACTAGGCATAAGCTGACAAGAAAATGAATGACTGAATACTCAAATATTTTAAGGTAAGTGATTGTAAACAATTTATGCAGCGGGGAAAATAAGTATTGAACACATTATCGTGTTTTTTTCCTGGGAATAATATTTCTTAAGGATCTGCTGACATGACATTGAACCAGATTTTGGTTAAAACCCAAACAATACAAACAAAACAAAACAAAACCAAAATGTGGAAGATGAGTTGTGTGTAATAACAATGAAATGACTCAAGGAGAAAGCGCTGAACTACTGAAACGTCTTTAATACTTTATATAAAAGGCTTTTTTTTCAGTGATGGCAGCTTAAAGACGCCTCTCATATGGAGAATGAAGTCACATGCATTGCTCAGGTGTGAGTTTCTCACAGTTTCTCTGGCTCTCATCTATCAACATTAATCTTCATTTTGTATTCTCTATTGGATTCGGGTCAGGTGATTGGCTGGGCCATTCTACAGCTTGATTTTCTTTCTCTGAAAGCATCTGAGAGTCTCCATGGCTGTGTTTTGGATCATTGTCTTGCTGAAATGTCCATCTTCATCCTCCTGCTAATGTAGATGTTGAAATGAAGCAGCTGATGTTCATTTACACTGAGGAAGGGCAGAGGCTTGCTGAAGATCTGCTGAGAGATTTCAGCTGCTGTCTGGTCTTTCACTGCCGAACTACACCTCCCTTTCTTCACGTGTTTTCCCTGCGTCATTTCTTTTCATTACACAGAACTTCATTTGTGAACTAATTAGATAAGTCTTCTTTGCATATATGGATTTCTTTGGTTGTTATCAACATCCGGGTAACATTTCAAGTCAAAGGCACCTTCAGAAATATGTTATCTGAGAACAACGGTGACGTGTTCAATACTTATTCTTTCCATTGATTATGCTGAACTGAAACAAATCAAATGTACTAATGTTTAAATTCAGCCCATATAAATAGTTTGCAACCACTTACCTTAAAAACATTTAGTAAATCCAATGGATATTTGTGTGTGTGTGTGTGTGTGTGTGTGTGTGTGTGTGTGTGTGTGTGTGTGGTGACACCAGGGGTCCGAACACAAAGCAGGTTTGCTCAACCGTGGTTATCGCTTGCTCCTGAGGGTCCGCACTGTACGTTTAACGCCCGGCTGTTTAATGAAGACCACAGGCATGCACTGACCGTGACTACCCGAAGCCTGCAAAAAAAGCCCCAGCAGTATAGAAATTGGCCTTGTTTCAAAAGTTTATAAAAACAGTCGGACCTAATGGGTCAATTGCTGTGAACAGCGAGTGGAGTATTATTGCCAGGCCACTGAAATGCATTAAAGACTCTGTGATCTGCAGCTGTGTGTGAAGGGTGATAATGGGCCCGTGCAATTGACCCAAACTTTCTCCTCAAGATGTCTGACAGGATACTATTAAAAACGGTCGAGAGTTCCTTAAAGGTTTCGGACAACACCGCAAGCACTCGAATAGCGATGAGAAATTATCTTTATATCATCTGAAATAATAATAATACTGACTGTGGGTCAACACAAGTCCTTCATGTTGTTCCAACACAAATCGATGTAAATCGATGCAACACAATTTAGTACGTTTTTAGAGGACAACTTAAATGTTGTAAGTTCAATCAACTTAAATTTGTAAAAACTATTAAGCTAACTTAATTGTGAAGGAATCGTGTGGAACCCAGTATGCTTTACAGTGCACTTCAGCAAATTCAAAGCCGTCATCTAACTGGCTAAAGATTCCCAACCCGAACTGTGATTGGCTGCTTTACCTGTCAATCAAACTTCCTCATGGGCATTCATTCATTCATTTTCTTGTCGGCTTAGTCCCTTTATTAATCCAGGGTCGTCACAGTGGAATGAACCGCCAACTTATCCAGCATGTTTTTACGCAGGGGATGCCCTTCCAGCCACAACCCATCTTGGGGAAAGCCTCATGGGCAACATCACTGAATAAAAATACAATGCTTAAAGTGTACACTATGAGAAATGTCCTTACAATATACACTCAAAAGATAACTTTTGCTGCTTGTTCAAACTACTTATTTAAAATGAGTGGAAACAACACAGGCTGTTCATTCTGCTGTGGCGACCCCGGATTAATAAAGGGACTAAGCCGACAAGAAAATGAATGACTGGAAACAACACAATTTAGTACGTTTTTAGAGGACAACTTAAATGTTGTAGGTTCAATCAACTTAAATTTGTAAAAACCATTAAGCTAACTTAATTGTGAAGGAATCGTGTGGAACCCAGTATGTTTTACAGTGCACTTCAGCAAATTCAAAGCCGTCATCTAACTGGCTGAAGAATCCCAAACTAAACTGTGATTGGCTGCTTTACTTGTCAATCAAACTGCCTCATGGGCAACATTCCTGAATTAAAATAGGATGTCTAAGGCGTACACTATCAGAATTATACTTACAATGTCCACTTAAAAGATGACTTTCGCTGTTTGTTCAAACTACTTATTTAAAATGAGTTGAAACAACAACATTCATACTCAATTGTCACATGTTTAACCCACTTAAATTTGAAATAACCATTAAGTTAACGTAATCATGAAGGAATTGTGTGGAACTCAGCATTTTTACAGTGCACTTCAGCAAATCTGAAGCCGTCTGCTAACTGGTTGAAGAATCCCAACCCAAACTGTGATTGGCTGCTTTACCTGTCAATCAAACTTCCTCATGGGCATTCATTCATTCATATTCTTTTCGGCTTAGTCCCTTTATTAATCCAGGGTCGTCACAGTGGAATGAACCGCCAACTTATCCAGCATGTTTTTACGCAGCGGATGCCCTTCCAGCCGCAATCCATCTTGGGAAAAGCCTCATGGGCAACATCACTGAATAAAAATACAATGCTTAAGGTGTACACTATGAGAAATGTCCTTACAATATACACTCAAAAGATAACTTTTGCTGCTTGTTCAAACTACTTATTTAAAATGAGTGGAAACAACACAGGCTGTTCATTCTGCTGTGGCGACCCCGGATTAATAAAGGGACTAAGCCGACAAGAAAATGAATGACTGGAAACAACACAATTTAGTACGTTTTTAGAGGACAACTTAAATGTTGTAAGTTCAATCAACTTAAATTTGTAAAAACCATTAAGCTAACTTAATTGTGAAGGAATCGTGTGGAACCCAGTATGTTTTACAGTGCACTTCAGCAAATTCAAAGCCGTCATCTAACTGGCTGAAGAATCCCAAACTAAACTGTGATTGGCTGCTTTACCTGTCAATCAAACTTCCTCATGGGCATTCATTCATTCATTTTCTTGTCGGCTTAGTCCCTTTATTAATCCAGGGTCGTCACAGCGGAATGAACCGCCAACTTATCCAGCATGTTTTTACGCAGGGGATGCCCTTCCAGCCGCAACCCATCTTGGGAAAAGCCTCATGGGCAACACCACTGAATAAAAATACAATGCTTAGGTGTACACTATGAGAAATATACTTACAATATACACTAAATAAATGAATTTTACTCAACACATTTAAAATCAGTTGAAACAACCTAGTTTGTATGTGTTTTGGGGAGACAACTTAATTGTTATTTGCTCAATACACTTAAATTCGTAAAAGCCATTAAGTTAACTCAATCATCAAGGAGTTATGTGGAACCCGGCACCTTTCACAGTGTACTTCAGCAAGTTCAAAGTCTGGCTGAAGAATCCCAAACTAAACTGTGATTGGCTGCTTTGCCTGTCAATCAAACTTCCTCATGGGCGGGTCTTGGCCACTGAATGCTCCAAACCATTTCGCAGTCTGAAAGTGTGGCTGCATGAAACCAGCTATTAACATGTAAATATGTGTCATGCAAGCAAACACCTCGTATCTCTGGCCATGTAAGTGTTCAGCTCTCCGCTATCAAATTCTGCCAGAGGTGCCAAGAAAATGCCAACCTCTCTCTCTCCCTATTAGACAGCTGCGTATCATTTGAAACTGAAGCCAGACACTTAAACGCAGCACAAGGGCAAAAGCGAGTGAAACACTAGAATGAAACAAGTTTCTGTTAATTCGATGCACGTTGCCCGAACCGCCGGACTTTAAGTGAATTTGACTTTTCGTCGAGCGCTTTCTTTACGCTCCAGAATAAATCACATCACCTGCAGGACAAAATACCAAATACAGTGTGTCACATGCAGCGGCCTGTCAAAACTCCAGTATATCGGATCTCAGGACCCGACGTGGAGTGACCATACGGCTGAGATCATTTTATTTAGAATTTTTAGTTTTTTGGAGCTGAATGTTGAGTGGGCCATTTCCTGATGAAGAGGCAACGCTGAAATATGATGACAACCCCCGAAAAAACGACCAAAGCGAGGCTGAAACTGTTCGACTTCAGCCAAGAAAGTGAAACACACATCTGACACGCTGGCGAAATCTCATCTGAATATCAAAATAAATAGATTGTGGGATTAATGTCCAAATACCTTATGCTTATGTTAATAAAACATGCTCAAATAAACATGGGTGCATGTATCTGATCCAGCTCGAGATATCTGGACCAGAACCCAGATAATGAATGCCAGATGGCAAAAACAAATGACTCATGATGCTTGTGTTGATTGTATGAATACAATGGTGACGCAATGTGAAACAGCTTGCTCTGCACAGGAAAGTCCAGAAACAGTGCTGATGAAATGTGATATACTGCATTTAAGAAACATTTGCTGCATTACAGCATACAGTAATATCAACATTGATGTGTCAGTCTACACTCCAAAAATTAAGCTTGATGTTTGTTCAAACTACTTATTTAAAATGAGCTGCAATTTGGGCCAACTTAATTGTTTTATGGTGGCTCAGTGGTTAGCACTGTCACCTTACAGCTAAAAGGTTGCTGGTTCGAGTCCTGGCTGGGAAAGTTGGCATTTCTCTGTGGAGTTTGCATGTTCTCTCCATGTTGGCGTGGGTTTCCTCCGGGTGCTCCGGTTTCCCCCACAAGTCCAAACACATGCGCTATAGGAGAATTGAATAAACAAAATTGGCTGTGGTGTATGAGTGTATATGGGTGTTTCCCAGTATTGGGTTGCAGCTAGAAGGTCATCTGCTGAGTAAAACATATGCTGGATAAGTTGGCGGTTCTTTCCGCCGTGGCGATCCCTGATAAATAAAAGGACTAAGCTGTAGGAAAACTAATGAATGAACAGACACAAATCGACTGAACATTTTTTAAGTGTACGCTGCAGCTCAAAAGTTTGGAATAGAAAAGGAATAAATAATATAAACAGTTTTATTAAATAAAACCAATAAAAATTCTTAAAATATAAACTGTAAAATGCTTGATTCTGATTGGTAGATGAGCATTATATGTATATATATATATATATATATATATATATATATATATATATATATATATATATATATATATATATATATATATATATATATATATATAATAATACTGGCAAACAATTAATCATGATTTATCACATCCAAATTAAAAGTTCTTATTTTCAAAACATATTTGTGCCTACTGAGTATATTTTTGTGTATATAAATATTAGCATGATTAAACTGTACAAAATGTTATATATATAAATATATAACATATAATTATAGGGTGTCACAGTGGCGCAGTGGGGTAGCACGATCGCCTCACAGAAAGTGGTCAAAAGTCACTGATTCGAGCTTCAACTGGGTTAGTTGGAATTTCTTTTTGAAATTTTTTTTTACACATATATATTTATATTTATATATATTTTGTATTATATGTATATTAATAAAAGTATACAGTATATGTATAAATATAATGTTTATATATTACAATGTATGTATATATATATATATATATATATATATATATATATATATATATATATATATATATATATATATATGTATAATACACACACAGTATATGTAAACATGTAAATATAAATTTATATACATAGACCATTTTGAAAGATGTAAACAAAAACAGTGGTCCCAATGTATTTCCTGTTCTACATTTTTAATTTCTCTAGCGATCTAAAAAGAGCCACATATTGATAAATAATGATATGATAGCTGTTTTAACATCAAGTTATGATTGAATTGCCTCTTAGGAAATAGTTTGATAACAAGCAGGAAATGTGCCAGGGGCCACTGACACGACCACAGTGAAATGGTCTATAATTCTATATACTTTGTAAATATATATCTGTATATTCTCTATTTTGTATTTATGTGAGTGTATTTATACAAATATAAATAAATAAACACAGTGCACACATTATGTTATGTAAATACAAATTTGATCATAGATGCGATTAATCATGAATAATCATTTGTAAGCACTATTTATTAAAAACAATAGAAATACAATGCATATATCAATAATCTATATAATCAATAATCAATATATATATATATATATATATATATATATATATATATATATATATATATATATATATATATATATATATATATATATATAAATATAATCTCAAAATACAATTGGCTCTAAAACTTGAGTGTCTAAAACTTGACTCTACACTGCTCAGGGACTCGCTCCAGAAGGCCTGTGAGTGTATATACAGTTGAATTCAGAATTATTTAATTTATTCAATTTTTTTTTTCTTCTTTTTTAAATATTTTCCAAATGATGTTTAACAGAGCAAGGAAATTTTCACAGTATGTCTGATAATATTTTTTCTTCTGGAGAAAGACTTATTTGTTTTATTTAGACTAAACTAAAAGCAGTTTTTAATTTTTTAAAAACCATTTTAGGGACAAAATTATTAGCCCCTTTAAGCAATATTTTTTTCTCAATAATCTACAGAACAAACCACTGTTATACAATAACTTGCCTAATTACCCTAACCTGCCTAGGTAACCTAATTAACCTTAAGCCTAGTGTAGAAGAGTCTTGAAGAATATCTAGTCTTATATTATTTACAGTCATCATGGCAAAGATAAAATAAATCAGTTATTAGAGATGAGTTATTAAAACTGTTATGTTTAGAAATGTGTTGAAAAAAAATCTGCTCTCCGTTAAACAAACATGGGGGAAAAATAAACAAGCGGTCTTAATATTCAGGGGGGCTAATAATTCTGACTTCAACTGTATGTGGGTATGTGGCATTTCTAAACCCATGGATCAACTGCATGAACTGCTGAATATTAAACCTAAAATCTGTCCCGAGCATAACGTTATTGGTAAAGTGGGAGCAATTGCGGCTCAAGTTCAGAAACGCACCACACATCGGCTCCGTCTTTGTAAAGCGGAAAATAAGCCAGATCAAGGTTTTGGCAAGTGGTTTGTGGTCTGGAGATTAAAGCTCGGCTCTTTTTGTAAGTGCAGTGGAGCAGTCGCTGTCAGGTATATTACTGCAAATTCTCCGGGTTTATATCGCATACACTGGAGGTTGCTATGGGAAATTAAACCTTGTGTTTGTTATAACATCTGTGATGCCTTAGGATGAGAATCAGAAACATTTTACTGCTTCCAGTTGTGGTTCCAATTCAACTTAACACTATGAATCTTTTCAATTTGATGTACTAATTTCCAACCGGTTCAGATGAATCATTTGCTTCAGAATCAGAGTTCACTGTTTGTATACTTTAAAGAACAGGTTCAAAAGGTCATTTACTCAAGACTACCCTGGTATTGATGAGTCATTCGATTCACTACAAGAACAGGTTCAAAGGAGTCACTTAATAGAGAATCAGAATTCACTGGAAATTAATAAGTTCAAAGGAGTCATGTGCTCTTGAATCACACTTCAGTTGTTAATATGTATGAATTGATTCATTATAAAGAAGATATTCATTAGATTAAAAATGTACTGACTCTAAAGATAACATCCAATTGAATAATTTGCTTAATAATGCTCATACTGTGTGATTTGATTCACAATGAAGAAAATGTTTATAAGAGTCGTTTACTTGAGAATCAGAGTTCACTGATTGCTCTGTGTGATTTGACTCATTATAAAGGCCAGTTTCAAAAGATTCATTCATTGCAGAATCGAACTAAAAAAAAAACAAAAAAACATTGTGTGATTTGATTCACTTTGAAGAAGTTAAAAAGAGTCATTTAGACTCAGTTCACTGATTGATCTGTGGGATTTGATTCGCTATAATCAAAAGTTTTAAATGAGTCATTTGCTTATGAATTAGCAAATCAGCACTATAAATTATAAACTCAAAATAGTCATTCACTTTAGAATCAGAGTTCAAAAATAGTTCTGTATATGATTTAATTCACTATAAAGGCCAGATTCAAATGAGTCATTTGGTTAGGACTCATAATCGGCTGGCTCCTCTTTGTGATTTGTTTCACTATAAAGAGCCAGTTCATAAGAGTCATCTGCTGAGGAATTCGGCTGATCTAGTTTCAAAAGTCCAGTTTCAAAAAATGCATTCAATCGAACTTGACGGCTCACATTGAGTGCTTTTCCTCACTATGAAGAACAATTTCATAAGAGTCATTTAGAATCAGAGTTCACTGATTGATCTATGTGATTTGATTCGCTATAAACAAACGTTTTAATTGAGTCATTTGCTTATGAATCAGCAAATCAGCACTATGAAGGATAAATTCAAAAGAGTCATTTACTTTAAAATCAGTTCACAAATTGTTCTGTAAATGATTTGACTCACTTTAAAGGCAAGATTCAAAAGAGTCATTTCTTCGGGAATCCTAATCGGCTAGTTCCTCTTTGGGATTTGGTTCACTATAAAGGCAAGATTCAAAAGAGTCATTTCTTCGGGAATCTTAATCGGCTAGTTCCTCTTTGGGATTTGGTTCACTATAAAGTCCAGATTCAAAAGAGTCATTTGTTTGGGAATCATAATCAGCTGGTTCCTCTATGTCAGCGTTCATCAAACTTGTTCCTGGAGGTCCGGTGTCCTGCAGATTTTAGCTCCAACCCTAATCAAACACACCTGAACAAGCTAATCAAGGTCTTGGGTATACTTGAAACATCCAGGCAGGTGTGTTGAGGCAAGTTGGAGCTAAACCCTGCAGGTCCCTCTAGGACCGAGATTGGTGACCCCTGCTCTATGTGATTTGGTTCACTATAAAGGCCAGATTTAAAAGAGTCATTTGTTTGGGAATCATAATCGGCTGGTTCCTCTATGTGATTTGGTTCACTCTAAAGGCCAGATTCAAAAGAGTCACTTGTTCAGGAATCATAATCGGCTGGTTCCTCTTTAGGACTTGGTTCATTATAAAGGCCAGATTCAAAAGAGTCACTTGTTCAGGAATCATAATCGGGTGGTTCCTCTTTGCGATCTGGTTCACTATAAATCCCAGATTCAAAAGAGTCATTTGTTTAGGAGTCATAATTGGCTGGTTTCTCTTTGTGATTTGGTTCACTTTAAATAAACTGTTCATAAGAGTCATCTGCTGAGAATTCTGGCTAAACTGGTCACTCTGTGTAATTTGATTCAGTAGAACTGATTCAAATAAGCTTTTTAAGCTCAAAATTGCTTAATATTCAGAATATACAGCTTGTTCTGTGTGATTTGATTCAATTGAAAAAAACTAATTAAAAAGAGTTCACACTGAATACATAACCAACTTAAAAGAATCATGCGTTTAGGGTTCCACCTGTCACACTGTATGTTTAGCAGCATGTTTTAGGATTTTGTTTAGCACGTTTACCATGTTTCAGGCAGCACATTTAGAGTATTTACTTCCAATTTTACATTTGCGTAGACTGAAGTGGGCATCAGAAAAACACCCTGCTTTCAATACACACCATCAAAATCTAATCTGTGTGGCAATCAAGGTGTGCAGATGTCAGTAAAACATAATATTCTGGTGTTACACACATTAACAAGCCTCTAAAAGGATTACCAATGACATCCAGCACAGCACAATAAACACAGTGTGTGTTCAGACTAAATTGACCTCATGTACCAGGATTGCTCAATGAAATAAACTAGCGCACAATTAATTAGCACAGCATGGCATGAAGTTTCCCTGACCTTAAACAGCCTCTGGAGGAGAAGACCTGTGTTGCTTGGCCTTGTAACAGGATGTAAAGCCGCTGTGAAATATGATACGCGGATGATTTATTGTGCGCATTCCAGTATATTGGACAATTTGTAGTGCAGAACAAATGGCAGACAGTAACATTCAATCTAACATTTCAGTGCAGCGTTTTCCTTCTCTCTGCTGGCAGACGCTTGCTGTTTTCTGCTCAAACTGTTGGGTTCGTGTTAATGTTGGCGTATTTGAACTCAATGAGCACCAGGTTCATCTTCCTGGAAAACCTTTACACCCATCCATCAGTTTATAATCTGTTTGTTTAGGGCAAATCAGATGCTCAGTTATGAGTGAGTGTGTGTGTGTGTGTGAATGTTTCTGCAGGATGATGCCTGCATAGTCACCATTGCTGCTTTATGTTTGCTCTTCAAGATAAAGTTGGCATGTGTTTTGTTTTGATCTTGTCTGCGTGTTTTCTGAATTACTGACTCCTGACAGCTGTTTTCATCCATAGCAAAAAAAAAAAGTGTGCTTAATTATATTTAACCTGCAGTACTATAACTCTTAATCAAATCTACGATATTAAAAAAGTATGAATATATGTATATTACTTACGTATTTATTTATTAATTTATGTTAATTAATTAATTAATCAATGTATTTGTTTTTTATTTATTTATTTCATTTTTTTATTTTTATTTATTTACTAATTTTATCTATTTTAGTAAACTTATTAATTAATTAATTTATTATTAATATATTTATTATTTATTTAAATATTTTTTATTTATACATATTTTTATTTATTGAGTTTATTTATTTATTTATTTATTTATTTATTATTAATTAATGTTATTAATTTTATTCATTTGCTTATTAATTTATTTTATTTATTTATGTATACATTTTTACTTATTTTATTTATTTATTTATTGTTTGTTTGTTTTTTATTATTATTTATTTGAATTGTTTTATTACTCATTTATTTATTTATATTTATTTATATTTTATTAATTTTTTTATTTTCTATTTTATTTTTTTATTTTCATTTTTTGTTTATTTGTTTATTTTTTATTTCATTGAATTTTTTTATTATTATTATTTATGCATTTATTTATTTAATTGTATTTATTATGTTATTTTTATTTATTTTTTTGGCCTAACTTAAAAATAATAATAAAATTAAAGCAATATTTAAGATAAAAACTGAAAATGAAATACATATGGAACTAGTCATTAGTTACTAATAATAAGCTGCTTGGAATGTTTGTAATTATAGGGAAAAAATATATCT
Organism: Danio rerio; assembly: GCF_052040795.2. Lineage (NCBI taxonomy): Eukaryota > Metazoa > Chordata > Actinopteri > Cypriniformes > Danionidae > Danio > Danio rerio. The sequence continues at coordinate 2,660,220 of NC_141032.1, forward strand.
AATTATAAGTAAAAATAAGTAATTGTGAAACGGCATATAAAAGATTAATTGCATTTTAGACGTCACTCTTCAGTTCAATTAGTTGCATTAATTTTAAGAAAACTGTAAAAAAAAATCTTAGATTTTCTACTCTGTAAAAAAAAAATGCTGTAAAATTTGCAGCATTACTGGCAATTTTGGATGTAATTGTTAAGTCACAGTTGTAAATCAATTATTGTACTGTCATTAATACTGTAAAACTTACACTAAATTAACAATTACAATTATGCTGTAGATTTAGCAACCAAAATTGTCAGTAATACTGTACATTTTAGTGTACTGTTTTTTGAAAGAATGCTAAACAGTTCTTGATTTCAGAAGGGTCAACATTATGCAGCTGCCTGTTTTGCCTATATGATGCCATCATAAAATCAGACCATGCCAAGTAAATGTTACTTTCCCACACACACACACATGCACACGCACACGCACACACACATGCACACACACACTTAACCTGCAGAGAGTTTCTTAAGGAGTTACATCATGTACCTGTGTGCATCTGTTTACATGCTCACTTGTACTTGGCGTTCATCCAGCCACCCTTTCCTTGCTAAATCAGGAGATTACAGTAATCAGACTCTCATCAGGACCTTCAGAACGGCTTCTGTCAAAAGGCAAAGCTGAAGGAAATGACTCAACGAGTAATCAGAGTCTCTGGCCCTGCAGTCACTTCTCTACGTTCACATCTGCAAGCTTCTCAGGTTTTAGCATTAAAGGCAACCCTGGGTATCAGGACATGTATGCTCTAATATAATGCAAATGATGCCTCTTTGTGAAATATGTAGAAAAAACACGACATATTTACATTATTCATAAAATCCACATTTGTTTTGGAGCATGGGCGCCGCCATTGTTTTCAGAATTTGGACTATCGGAACTACCCATTCCCATTATATAATCTACATTATATAACATCCAATTCTCTATATAGGCAGTACGGTGGCTCAGTGGTTAGCACTGTCATCTCACAGCAAGAAGGTTGCTGGTTCAAGTCCCGGCCGTGTCAGTTATCATTTCTGTGTGGAGTTTGCATGTTCTCCCCATGTTGGCGTGGGTTTCCTCTGGGTGCTCCGGTTTCCCCCACAGTCCAAACACATGCGCTATAGGGGAGCTGATGAACTAAAACGGCCGTAATGAGTGAATGAGTGTGTGTGTATGAATGTGAAAGTGGGAGTTTTTCCAGTACTGGGTTGCGGCTGGAAGGGCATCCGCTGCGTAAAACATATGCTGGATAAGTTGGCGGTTCATTCCGCTGTGGCCACCATGGATGAATAAATGGACTAAGCTGAAATAAAATGAATGAATGAACATATATACAGGACAATATACATACAGTATGTCCTGTAGTCAATGACCTAAAGCTGTATTAAATGACAGTAGGAAAAGTCTGAATCCCTGCACTGAATGCTAAGACTGTTTGCCTGCTGCCACAGAGCAGCGTCAGTGTTCAGCGGGACTCAAGTCTACATCTGTCAGATTAGAATCAAATGGGGAGCTGGCGTTTTATGCAAGATGCCCATTTACACAAACAAGTTTTGGTAAATTTACCATTAATGTGCCATTGCAGTCCTTTCAATGCACAGAGGTTGTGATATTGCATCTTTCAGTAGAAATGCAATAGCATAATCAACTGTTTGCATTGCTTCATATCAACGACAAAAATAGGGAATTTGCATTTCTTCTCCGTGTCATGTTTTAGACCGCATAAGTCAGAACAAACCATGTGGTGATTTATTTACCATCCATATGATCTTGTTTAAGAAGACTAGTCTGTTTGCCGTTACTCTTTGTTCTTCTGGCTGCCATTAAAAACATTGTTCGTCTGGCGGGAGGATGTGGCATGAAGATCCATGAGAAATAAAACAAACTGCAGAGCAGATTCGGAGAGCACACATGCATTGGGCCTGAAGACAGAGACTGATGAATTGAATGTTTCAGACAAACACCGGCTCTGGATTGATCCTATAGCTCTGTGGTTCCCAACCTTTTTTTGCCTGAGACCCCCTTTTCCCCTGGAAAAATATTTTAAAGGGCCATGAAACCCCCTCGTTTCAGCAGGGTGTTTTCACACCTCTACTTTAGAAAAAGTCAGAAAAGTGGGCGTGTCCAGCTCTGTTTAGGGGGGAGTGTCGGAAAAAGAAAAGAGGCTTGGTGTGGGAGTGTCTAATTGGGCGCGCTGACTTTTAGAGTCAAAACACACACACACACACAGAGGGGAGAAAGTGACTGTGTTTACATGGACATCTGTAGTCGAATTATTTGCCAAATTATTAAATGGTGGACTTTAACTGCAGTTTGGCTCTTTCCTTCAGGGAATTCAGTCATGTCCCTCGCGACAAACGAGATATTTTATTCGAGGAACTGCTCTAAGCGTGTATTTTTCATGCAGTGTTTGATACCGCACGGCGAATGAGAGAAAAAAAACTCAGCATTTCCTGGAAAATTAGATGCACACGGTAGGTAGTGTCAGAAAGCCGCGTGTGTTATTCCGGTCACTAAATGCGGAAAAAACCCTACACGGGGTTAAAGTTTGGTTGTAGTGCCAACATGTTTACACTCGGTGCAATAGTTTGTTCGATACTTCGTTATTGTTGTCGAGCGTCGCGTACACTGTTAATCCACACGTGACTCCAGCTGAGCTCTCACAGAGAGAAAATGAAAACAAAACTTAACGGCAGCAAACTATAAAAGCAACACTTCACGCTTGTTTTGCCAACACAACGTGGCGTCTATGCCGTCTAAACACTGTGACAGTAATGAATATTAATGAAGTTGCACAATAGAGCGCGCTGATTGGTTTGAACCAAGCCTTACTCATGCATTAATGCATCACACTGTAAGACGTAATAAGACACACTCTGGCACAGACGTCCAGTCTGCACGCTGGAATACACGCTATTATGTCATGGCCGTGACGCAGCTTCAAAAATGTTTCAAACCGGAAGTACGAATTTGCTAAACAACCAATGCTAAATGCAAAAACAACCAATTTACACTTTTTAGTGAAATATAGGTGTCCTAATAGTGTTTTTAGCAGTGTGGGACACATATACGACTGTCAACAGCTCAAAATAATGTGTTTTGGTGTTTCGTGACCCTTTAAGGCCCTTGTAAGGTAACATTTAATCATATTATCGCTCATATAAGTTTGCAGTAACGATGACAAAAAATGTTGTTTTCAAACAAACGGTATGTTTATTACTAAGAGTAGATATGTTTATGCACAAATAATAGCCTAATGTAAAATATAAAAGCAAAACATCAATAGGCCATTTGTAACTGAAAAATAAGCCTTTGGCCTGTAAATTGGCCCTTTATTGGTTGCCAATTTTTTAAAAAGTTTCTTATGAGTAGCTGTGACCTCCCAAATCTCATTTTGGGTGTGTGTCAATTCTTTTGCAAAAACTGCTCTGGGCTTGTCGCGGTATTGGGGGCGAGTCGTCTGCAGATGTCTTATTAATTTGGACAGCCTCATGCATTCGTTAGCAAGAACTCTGGCACAGTTAATGCACTGCGGCTGGGTCATGGAAACTTTGTCAATTTGTTTTGGTCAGCCAGGGAAAGAAATAAACTAAATCAACATGATCCTTCTCCTGACTGACCATTGCGAAAAAGGATTTTTTTTAAATATGATGCAACCCCTGACAGAGCTTGCTGAGGCCCCCTTGTGGGCCGGGACCTCCCTGTTGGGAACCACTGCTATAGCATTTTCTCACAAAGACATTTTTCTTGCAGGACGACTTACGCTACAGTTGAAGTCAAAATTATTCGCCCTCCTGTGAAATATTAATTCTTTTTCCAAGTATTTCCTAAATGATGTTTAACAGAGCAAGGAAATTTTCACAGTATTTCCAATAATATTTTTTCATTTCCTTTGTTTCTATTTTTAAAACCATTTTAAGGTCAATATTAGCCCCTTTAAGTAATATTTGTTTTGATTGTCGACAGAACAAACAACTGCTATATGACTTGCCTAGCTACCCTTTAACCTAATTAAGGGTGCTTTCACATCTGTAGTTGGCTTCATTTGGTCCAGACCAAGCGGAATAAATGATACATTGTTGCATCTTCTGCCGTCTTTGGGTCGTTTTCACACCACACTGCTGGCTTTGGTCCGAACCAGTTGAAACGAACGAAAATGCAGTCATCTGACAAAATCCACATCTCTCATTGGCCAGATGTTGTTAAACATATTTCCTAAACTGCTTATTGATTGGACAGAATTCACATGCTGGAAAATGCCAATGAACTCCCGCAGGTAAACAAAACCGGCAGACACAAAATGTCGTTTTTACTCTGGAGGGACGCTGGCTGATTGTATCCCTGCTTTAGACAAACTATACATTATGAAAATAAAGCGCGGCCGTGACTGGAAAACAGAGTGATGCATCGCTCGTCACTTCAGGAGGAGGCGTGAATTAATTTAGCTAAACTGCGACATGCTCATCTTGCGGAAATATTACCAATGATCCATCAGGTAATGTATTCCTCTCTCTCTCTCTCTCTCTGTTGGTAAAGCGCTGTCAACAAATATTTTTCCTCCATATCCCATAATGTACAGCTCATCAGCCTACGGCAGATTAATTAGTCCAAAACGTGCAGTACTTTTTGCGGTTGGACCTGTTTTAGTATGGATCATATTCTCACCACAAACAAACCGCTCCAGGGTTTGTTTGAAAGCGTACCGAGACCACCTCTTCAAGCAGGTCTCGTTACGCTTATTTGGTCCGCTTTTGGTGCGCACTCGAGTACCAATGCTGCATTCTCACCTGCCCAAATGAACCGCACCAAAAGGGAAAACGAACTCTAGTGTGATTCAATCGAATTAAATAAGGCAGATGTGAAAGCACCATAAGCCTTTAATGTCACTTTAAGCTGAAGACTAGTATCTTGAAGAATATCTAGTCTAATATTATGTTCTGTCATCATGGCAAGGATAAAAGAAATTAGCTATCAGAAAGTAGTTATTAAGAGTATTATGTTTAGAAATGCATTGCAAAAATATTTCCGTTAAACAGAAATTGGGGGGAGGATATACAGGGGGGCTACTAATTCAGACTTCCCCAATGCCTCTATTCTCCTCCATACTTTCATGTGCGCTCCAAGATGCAGCGCTGGGGAATATAGAAACAAATTGTCCGCATGCATCTTCCTCCATTGTCAGGCTCCTTATATACTAGTAAACCAGCGCAGACGCTCAGCGGGAGACGATATAAGTCTTTACAGTGGTGTTTTTTTGGGGAGGTTGTGCGCCGCGGCTGCCAGAGAGATACTAATTGGCTGTCTTTTGTCTCCAGTTTGCAGGATTTTTGGCCGCTGCTTCTGTGGATCCGAGCCAGAAGGGTTTAGCAGACGAACAGTCATTTCTTCAGCTGTCAGCCTCAGACCGGCAGGTAAAGGGGGATTTTTTTTCTGTGCCTTTTAATGGGTTAGTTGAGGTGTATTGACTCGCCTTGGGCTTGAAGCAAAAAAAAAAAGACGAGTGCTTTGGTCGGCCAAGGAAAACAAAGCATGAAGAGGGTTTGAACTTATGAGATCTGAGGACGAATGGAAGATTTAGAGCAAGGAGAATCATCTAGAAATGATCCAGATATTTGTTCAGCCCACAAGCGGACGTGTTTTACCCGCACAGTAAACAAATTACCGTAGAATTTACAGTAACTTACTGGCAAACAGTTTACTGTGAATGAAACTGACACTCAATTATGTTTGCTGTTTGTTCAAACTACTTATTTAAAATGAGTTGAAACAACACATTTCCCAGGGATGGGTTGCGGCTGGAAGGGCGTCCGCAGCGTAAAAACTTGCTGGATGAGTTGGCGGTTCATTCCGCTGTGGCGACCCCAGATTAATAAAGGCACTAAGCCATCAAGAAAATGAATGAATGAATGAAACAACACAATTCTTGAGCGTTTTTTTGGGGGGGGACAACTTGATTGTTTTATGTTCAATCCACTTACATTGGTAAAAACTATTAGGTTAACTTAATTCCTTCATCTTGTCACGACACAATATTTTGTATAGCCTACAGCAAAGTTGCAGTATTATGATATACAATAGCATTTATATTGTTGTACATGTATTGACAATGTTGTATATATCTATTTACTGTTAAATATCTAGTCTTCCTAACTGTAATATATTGTCATACAATTAAAACGTGAACTTAATTCAATATTCATTTATCTATTTACAGTAAAACAGTACAGGTAAATTGTTTTTCTATGTTGTCCCAACACAATTCGATTAAATTAACTTTGGACTGAACATAAAAAAATTAAGTTGTCCCCAAAACAAACTTAAAAATTGTATTTGTTCAACTCATATCAAATAAGTAGTTTGAACAAGCAGCAAAGGTCATTTTTTAAGTGGGTAAATTTCCGTATTTTCTATGATTGGCTAGGTTTTACATAATTATCTTCACCGTATTTTGATTCACAGCAAAATAAAAATACTGTTTTAATGGTGCCAAGAGTATATTTCCCACAATGCAACATTAACATACTGAAGATTCAGAATTCATAAAGATTCTGAACCTATAAGTATAAGATTCATTGTAACAAGCAAGTACCTTTATGATATTACTATTATTATTATTAGTAGTAGAAGTACTAGTAGTAGTAGTGGTATTCATTGTTTTCATTTTATTTATTTATTATTTTCTTTTTTTTTCTTTTTAAATTAATTTTATATTCCATTATATTATTTTTTAAAATATTTTATTTATTTATTTATTTATTTATTTATTTATTTATTTATTATTATTATTAGTAGTAGTACTAGTAGTAGTAGTAGTATTCATTGTTTTCATTTTATTTATTCTATTTTTCTTTTTTAATTCATTTTATATTCCATTATTTTATTTTATTTATTTATTTATTTATTTATTTATTTATTTATTTATTTATTTATTTATTTATTTATTATTTAGCCTTGTGATTTAATTTAATGAAATTTTCATTTAATATAATTTATTTTATTTATTTCTTATTAATTTTATTAGTTTATCTTACTTTATTTATATATATATATATATATATATATATATATATATATATATATATATATATATATATATATATATATATATATATATATATATATATTTTTTTTTTTTTTTTTTTTTTTTGATATTTATTTAACACTATTTCATTTTATAATCAACATCACACTGTCATCTGAGCTTGCACTTAGCCTGTAATATTCCTTTAAATCTGCCTCTGCACACCTGGCTGAATCCTCCACCTGTGTGCTGCGTGTGTCAGTCATGATCCAGCTGTGTGTGTGTGTGTGTGTATGTAGGATCAGAGACCGGCGTGATGACAGACCCACTGCTAATTAATAGGGGCTCAGTGCTGATGTCACAGATCCAGCATTGACTGACTCTACAGCTGCACAGGTCAGCAAAAAAACCACCCTATCAGTAAGAGCTGTAAGTCTGCGCCTAAAGAATAACCAGGAAAGAATAGCTGGAGGACACAACGTAAAAACAAGCATCTGTGGAGACACCTGGAAGAGTTCTGGGGAGGAGCCCAAAATTTTGGATTACATGCTGACAGGACATAAAGGCTGACAACAGTCATTACACACCAGCGAGGTTATGAACTTGTCAAGGTGACTGGTCATGAGAGGTAACAGCATCACAGAGAGGTAATACGTGAAAAAAACTGTTGCATTATTTAGTTATTTGAGAGGGACATGCACAACAATACACTGACCCTAAAAAGGAGGTATGTTTTCTGCCAGGCTTTAGCAAAAACTACTCTTTTGCACTTTTTTCAGTACTAATAATTCAAAACATTGCAAGGAAAGTACAGAAAATAAACGTTTGGTGTCAAGATATGAGTGAGAGTATCACAGAAGATGAATGAAGTATCAGACTGAAGGCACAAAACCAGATGGTTAAAGCATAATATATTCACAGTGTACTTACCTAAGAAACTACAGGACTTTATGAGATAGCTACAACCCCAAATCAGAAAAAGTAAAGACAGTTTAGAAATGCAAATAGAAAGTAGTGATTTCCAAATTTACTTTGACTTGTATCTCATTGCAGACAATATGAACACAAATTATTTAATCTTTTGTCTGGTCAATTTCATTTCATTTGTACATATATATCCTTTCCTGGTATTCAGATCTGCAACACATCCCAATACAGTTGGGACAGGAGCAGTTTAGGACTAGTAATCAGGCAAATTAATCAAATAATGATGTGATGTGAAACAGGTGATGTCAACAGGTGATTGTAATTATGATTTGGTACAAATGCAGCATCCAAGAAAGGTCTAGTCCTTTAGGAGCGAAGATGGGCTGAGGATCGCCAGTTTTTCCAACAAATACAAGAGAAAATTATTGAAATTTTTAAAAACAATGATCCTCAAAAAAGAGAGGAAGACATTTGGATATTTCAGCTTCAACAGTGCAGAACAGCATTAAAAAATTCAAGGAATCTGGAGGAATGTAAGTGTGTAAAGGAGCGCAAGCTGAACAACGGTGATCACTGATCCCTTAGGTGGCGCTGCATCAAGCATCCTCACTCATCTATAAACGATATCTCCACACGGGGTCAGGACTACTCGACAAACCTTTGTCAAGTACCACAATACATAGTTACATCCACAAATGGCAGTTAAAACTGTACTGTGCCAAAAGGAAGCCCTATGTTAACAGTGTCCAGAAGCGCCGTTGACTTCTCTCGGCTCGGTGGCATCTGGGATGGACCATCAGACAGTGGAAACGTGTACTGTGCTTAGACGAATGAGCCTTTCGGGTGTTTTTGAGAGAAATGAACACTGTGTGCTCCGGGCCAAAGAAGAAAAGTATCATCCAGACTGCAGCAACAACTTTAAAAACCAGGGTCTGTCATGGTATGGGGTTGAGGCAGCATTAATCCTGAAAAGTACACAGAGATTTAGGATCACGATATGCTGCCTTCTTTTCCAGGAACACCCATGCATATTTCAGCGAGACAATGCAAGCTACACATTGTCAGGTCTTGGCTGTGGATGAAGAGTAAAGGTACTTGACTGGCCCACCTTAGGACAATTCTTGAATTGTTGAAAAAGCAATTGATATATTCTGACTGTTCAAAAGCGATTGCAGTATGTTCACACTCTGCTAAATCTCAACAGATTGCATGCTTGTTAACTCAGTATTTTAAACACATCTCTGTTCTTTGCATTTCTCCACACTTACTCATGGGCCTGGTATAAAAAAACGACAAATATAAATATAAATATCATATATAAATGGAATATACATAACATTTCAAAAGACAAAAGAAGGCGGAGCTACAGATGCCTATGCATCAGCATAGTGGCAGATTAAAAAACAAGACTAATATTCTATGCTAATGAGGAAGAGATGATCACTAATGGGCGGGGCTTGCCCCCTCTGATGACACGTACAAAGGGAGAATGTCAATCAAAATGTTTTGCAGACTGTTTTGATCAAGTATGATTATAAACAATCACATTTTTACCATCAGAAGCTGATTATATTCACACACTGCTGCAACACAACTGTGTTTAAACCCCTTATAAAAGTGATTCATGGATAATAGTTCCCCTTTAATCAATTCAAAAACGTTATAGTAAAGTATAATGTAGATAAAAGTAAAGAATAAGCATTAAAGAGAACAACTTAAACAATTCTTGAATTGTTTTTCACACTAACAAGCAATTGATATATTCTGATATATTCTGACTGTTAACCCTGTATTTCACACACATCTCTGTTCTTTGCATTTCCCCACACTTACTCGTGGGCCAGGTTAAAAAAAAAAAGACTAATATAAATATAAATATCCAGCCTGCTCTTACGAGGAAACACAAGTATTTTACGCTTTGCCAGTTTAGTGGCTAATTCGTACGAATTCGTATGAGTTCAGTCGTAAGAAAATGTAAGATTTTTAAAAGGAGGCGTGGCACCCAACCCCACCCCTAACCCCAATTGTCATTGGGTGATAAACAAATCGTACTAAATTGTATGAATTAGATTGTACGAATTAATATGAATTAGCTACTAAATTTAAAAGTTACAAATTGCCGTGAGATTGCGTTAAAATATCACATATAAATGGAATATAAGTCTATACATAACCTTTCAAAAGACAAAAGAAGGCGGAGCTACAGATGCCTATGCATCAGCATAGTGGCAGATTAAAAACAAGACTAATGTCCTATGCTAATGAGGGCGAGACGGTCACTAGTGGGCGGGGCTTTCCTCCACTGATGACACGTACAAAGGGAGAATGTCAATCAAAATATTTCTGAGGTCCGTTTTTATCAAGAGTGATTATAAACAATAAAACAAATACATTTTTACCATCAGAAGCTGATTATATACAGACACTGCCGCCACATAACTGTTTAAACCCCTTATAAAAGTGATTCATGGATAATAGTTCCCCTTTATTTAATTCAAAAACATTATAGCACTGTATCATGTGAAAAAAAGATATAGAATAAACATTAAAGAGAACAACTTTAAAGATTATTGAATTGTTTTTCACACTAAATAAAACTATAGATATATTCTGACGGTTTAAAAGCGATGGCATTCACATCCCTGAGTGTATTTGCACTCTACCAAACCTCACCAGATTGAATACTTGTTAAATCAGTGTTTTACACATATGAACCTAGTAAACAGACTGATATACATATATCACATATAAATGTAATATAAGTCTATACATAACCATTCAAATGACAAAGAAGGGTGGAGCTACAGATGCCTATGCATCAGGATAGTGGCAGATTCAGGAATAAGACTAACATCCTATGATACTAAGGCCCCGTTTACACTAATGCGTTTTAGTTTGAAAACCGTTTGCTACGGTTTCGCCATCTGTCCACACTACGCCGGAGTTTTCGGGTGCCTAAAGTGGAGCATTTTGGAAATGCTGGAGAGGCCGTTTTCATTCTGAAGCGCTGCTGCTCCGTCTCAGTGTGAATGAGGGAAAACGGAGACATCTGAAAACGGAGGCGGGGCTGCTGAGATTCACTACCTGATTGGGGCTTTTGGTTCATTGCGTATCCTTCCCTTATTCGTCAAGCCCCTATCACATGACTATAACACATGGCTTTAATGCTATCGTAAGACAGCAGACCAGCCTTCACTGTAAACAACAACACGGACACAGAAATGGGAGCGTTGTTTGCACTATTGTCTGTTTTAGGCGCCATTGTGTAGTTATTCATTTGTTACGTTTAGTAACAACTCGACCTCGTCGTCTGTCCACAAAAAGACCTCTCTTGCTTTCTTTGCCATCGCGTTCATTGTTCAACCGGCGTTTGTTGACTAACAATTACCAAATGCCGAGCAAGACACATGCTTCCTGTTTGTACTAGAACGCACATGCCCAGAGTGAGCGAATGGTCACGTGATATACGTTTTTGGTGGCGTAGCGTGGACGGAGATATGTTCTGAAACGCTAGTGTGGACACGGATCATTTTTGATCTAAAACGCCGTTTTAAAACTAAAGCGCACTAGTGTAAACGGGGCCTGAGGGAGAGATGGTCACTAGTGGGCGGGGCTTTCCCACACTGATGACACGTACAAAGGAAGAATGTCAATCAAAGTGTTTTTGCATACTGTTTTTATCAAGAGTGATTATAAAAAATAGAACTAATACATTTTTACTATCAGAAGCTGGTTATATTTACACACTGCTGCCACACAACTGCGTTAAAACCTCTTATAAAATTGAACCATGCATATTAGATCACTTTTAATTCATTCAAAGCCATTCTAGTAATGTATCATGTGCATAAAGATAAAGAATAAGCATTAAAGAGAACAACTTAAAAGATTCTTGAATTGTTTTTCACACTCGATGAATAAAATCAATATATTCTGACTGTTTGAAAGCGATGGCATTCACATCCCAGTGTATGTTTGCACTCTGCCAAATCTCACCAGATTGCGTACTTGTTAACTCAGTGTTTTACACACATCTCTGTTCTTTGCATTTCTCCACACTTCCTCGTGGGCCTGGTAAAAAAGAAAAAAAAAAGCATGCATGATGGGATACGGCTTGGCTGGAGCCATCTGGGACTCCTCCAGCTCCTCGGTCCACCCACACAGACTCGCAGCCCGAGAGATCGCACTCCTCCGCTTATTTTGTCTGACTTTCATAAACAAGTCCAGGGGTCAAATAATCTCTCTGTATATCTGTCTGCGACTCAAGCTGACTGCTTTTAATATTTAGACAGGCTGTAATGTTCCTTACACTGATCTGCCTACACCGTTAGCCTTTCAAACTCCCTTGTGGAGCGGCCAAAGTTGCTGTGTGGGCTCCCCTCAAAACAGTTTAATCATGTTTGCCTGCAGATTGGGATGACTTTGGGGTTTATTTTAGGGCCCGCTTGTTTATGTCACTGTCCCAGAGGCCGAGCGATGACATCATAATACAGTGTCACGCTGTTTTGATAACCTGCGAACTGCTGTCGGCATTAGAGAAGAGGACGGTGCGGAAAAGCCGCTAATGCTAGCGTGTCGCTAATTGATACCTGATGTTGTTCTTCCCACAAACATGCTTTATTTAATGAGGCGTTTGTGGCGGATATATTCGAAAATATCAAATCTGAGTGGTCGTTTTATTTATGTGAGGCTGCAAATGCAAATCAGAGAGTGGTGTTGGTTTGAAATGACAGCTTAAAGGGGTAGTTCACCCCAAAAATGAAAATTCTAGCATTATTTACTTCTTGTTTCAAACCTGTATGAGTTTCTTTCTTTCCTTGAACACTAAAGAAGATATTGTCAAGGAAAGATGGACTTCGATGGTATTTGTTTTCATACACTTTAAAAAAATCTGTAAGCCCTCTCACAGCAAGAGTGAACGTGAAAACGCAGCATTTATCCGTAGGAGTGACATGTAACATCTGTGAATTGTTAATATTACAAGAAAGGAACTGATAAATATTTGAAAAAGGGGCAATTAACAAATATACAGTGAGCCATCCATGTGTGCAGATGCATTATGGGTTGGACAGGGCTGTAGATGTGATGTCATAACAACGGTGGCAAAGCACGTGCAGTGTCAGCAATTACACCTTGAGGGAAACGAATATGTTCATACATTTATTTTTCTTCGGCTTAGTATCTATTTCAGAGGTCGCCACAGCGGAATGAACCGCTAACTATTCCAGCATATGTTGTACACAGCGAATGCCCTTTTAGCTGCAGCTGCAGAATAGAGAGGGCGGTGTCTGCGACACTACCCTCACCACCCCCGCCCTCAGTTATATCCGCGTCTAGGGCGGCAGAATAGAGAGGGCGTCGTCCGCGACACTACCCTCACCACCCGAGTCCTCAGTTATATCCGCGTCTAGGGCGGCAGAATAGAGAGGGCGTCGTCCGCGACACTACCCTCACCACCCGAGTCCTCAGTTATATCCGCGTCTAGGGCGGCAGAATAGAGAGGGCGTCGTCCGCGACACTACCCTCACCACCCGAGTCCTCAGTTATATCCGCGTCTAGGGCGGCAAAATAGAGAGGGCGTTGTCCGTGACACTACCCTCACCACCCGAGTCCTCAGTTATATCCGCGTCTAGGGTGGCAGAATAGAGAGGGCGTCGTCCGTGACACTACCCTCAGCACCCGAGTCCTCAGTTATATCCGCGTCTAGGGCGGCAGAATAGAGAGGGCGGCGTCCGCGACACTACCCTCACCACCGAGTCCTCAGTCATATCCGCGTCTAGGGCAGCAGAATAGAGAGGACGTCGTTCGCGACACTACCCTCACCACCCCCGCCCTCAGTTATATCCGCGTCTAGGGTGGCAGAATAGAGAGGGCGTCGTCCGTGACACTACCCTCAGCACCCGAGTCCTCAGTTATATCCGCGTCTAGGGCGGCAGAATAGAGAGGGCGGCGTCCGCGACACTACCCTCACCACCGAGTCCTCAGTCATATCCGCGTCTAGGGCAGCAGAATAGAGAGGACGTCGTTCGCGACACTACCCTCACCACCCCCGCCCTCAGTTATATCCGCGTCTAGGGCGGCAGAATAGAGAGGGCGTCGTCCGCGACACTACCCTCACCACCCGAGTCCTCAGTTATATCCGCGTCTAGGGTGGCAGAATAGAGAGGGCGGCGTCCGCGACACTACCCTCACCACCCGAGTCCTCAGTTATATCCGCGTCTAGGGCGGCAGAATAGAGAGGGCGTCGTCCGCGACACTACCCTCACCACCCGAGTCCTCAGTTATATCCGCGTCTAGGGCGGCAGAATAGAGAGGGCGTTGTCCGTGACACTACCCTCACCACCCGAGTCCTCAGTTATATCCGCGTCTAGGGTGGCAGAATAGAGAGGGCGTCGTCCGTGACACTACCCTCAGCACCCGAGTCCTCAGTTATATCCGCGTCTAGGGCGGCAGAATAGAGAGGGCGGCGTCCGCGACACTACCCTCACCACCGAGTCCTCAGTCATATCCGCGTCTAGGGCAGCAGAATAGAGAGGACGTCGTTCGCGACACTACCCTCACCACCCCCGCCCTCAGTTATATCCGCGTCTAGGGCGGCAGAATAGAGAGGGCGTCGTCCGCGACACTACCCTCACCACCCGAGTCCTCAGTTATATCCGCGTCTAGGGTGGCAGAATAGAGAGGGCGGCGTCCGCGACACTACCCTTACCACCCGAGTCCTCAGTTATATCCGCGTCTAGGGTGGCAAAATAGAGAGGGCGTTGTCCGTGACACTACCCTCAGCACCCGAGTCCTTAGTTATATCCGCGTCTAGGGTGGCAAAATAGAGAGGGTGGTGTCCGTGACACTACGCTCAGCACCCAAGTCCTCAGTTATATCCGCGTCTAGGGCGGCAGAATAGAGAGGGCGTCGTCCGCGACCCCCCCCTCCAAGCCCCCAAATAATTGGATTACTGATGTCCATGTAAACACAGTCAATGTCTTTCTCCCCTGCGTCTGTGTGTTTGTTTTGCCCCTGTGAAAATCAGCATGTACCCAAACGAAAACTCCCATTTTTATGCAAATTTTTATACACCTTCTTTCCCTTCCCCGACGCTCCCCCCTAAACAGAGCTGGACACGCCCACTTTCCTGACTTTTTCCAAACTAGAGTTGTGAAAACACCCTGCTGTAACGGTGGGGTTTCATGGCCCTTTAACAACTTGAAAGAGTGAGTAAACTCCCATATTTTTGGTGAACTGCCCCTTTGATTTTCCACAATTGCCAGAGTGGAGATTAAAGTCTGAGAATGCAACTCGAACGCGTAGGCCAAAACACATGAATCACAAAATACAGCAACATTTAAGCAAGTATTCAAACTTTCACAGATTTATGGATTCTTTGAAAAAGCCTTAATATAATTGGTTTGCCTTTAAAATAAAAAAATAACACATTAAAAAAATTTTAACAGCAAGAAGGTCGCTGATTCGACTCACCGCTGGGTCAGTTGGCATTTCTGTGTGGAGTTTGCATGTTCACCGTGTTGGTGTGGGTTTCCTCCGTGTGCTCCGGTTTCCCCCACAGTCCAAACACATGCGCTATAGGGCAATTGATGATCTAAATTGTCCGTAGTGTGTGTGTGTGGATGTTTCCCAATACTGTGTTGCAGCTGGAAGGCAATTCGTTGAGTGAAACATGCTGGAATAGTTGGTGGTTCATTCCGCAGTGGCGACCTCTGATAAATAAAGGGACTAAGCTGAAAGAAAATGAATGAATGAATATTTTCTCTGGTTTACTTCACTAAAGCTGACAGTTGAGAAATCAGTCAAAGCATAAGCTGTCAAACTCCTTATTTATATAACTAATCAATCAAAAGTCAATCAGACACCTGCCTGCGGTGCAGTGTGTGTGTGTGTGGTTACATAAATGAGCGTGGAGGCAGAGTGTGTGTGTAATTACAGGTTAAACACCTCCACACAGCCGCGGTGCAGAGAGAGGAGGAGCACATATGGTGTCAATACGTTTAATTACGCTTTCTAATTCTCCCTTTCCTGCTCTGGACGTGCTAAAACACACTTCCCTCAGCATACACACATCTCTGAACATCACGGCCTAAAAAACACTCTCCTATAGAGCTGCAGTGCCCTCTGTAGGCGGACAGAAGAGGTGTTCGTGCTCAGACAACATTTGCATGGTCACACTCCAAAAATGACTTTTGCAGCTTGTTCAAACAACCGAATTAAAATATTATAAAACAACAATTCTTAAGGTTGTTATGAGGACAACTTAATTATTTTATGTTCAATCAACTTAAATTTGTAAAAACGATTAATTAAACTTAATCGATTTGTGTTGGGACAACATGAAAAAATTGTAAAACATTTAAATACAAGTTATATACAAGTACAATGAAATTATATATATATATATATATATATATATATATATATATATATATATATATAATTTCATTGTACTTCTATATAACTTGTACTATATTATATATATTTATAAGTAGCTTTTAATTTTTTAAACACTATTTTAAGGTCAATATTATTAGCCTCTTTAAGTTATACATTTTTTCGATAGTCTAAAGAACAAACTATATATATATATATATATATATACATACACACATACACACACACACACACACAGACACACACACACACACACACACACACACACATATATATATATATAAATATATAAACATATACAAAAAACATTTAAATCATACAAATTACATAATACTAATAAAACAATGTTTATAACTATTATTGTCATTACTTTATTGAAATGCATAATTTTAATACAAGTTTTGTCTTATTATTTTTGTACTATTAATTATTAATTACACTATTAATAAAATATTATATGCATACATTACAATTTTTTAATATTACAATAATTCATATAATCGGTCAATAACATGTTTTATTATTTGTTTATAATAAAATTATATTCATCTATACAAATGTAAATCAAATTTAAATAATACAAAATTGTATTGTGTATTATTTTAATAGTATACTAATTTTAAGTACATCTTTTTTCTTTGCGTGTGTCAAATTAACATAAATATTTTAATATTATATTAATATATTAGTATTTTATATATTGATAAATTTAATAATGTAATTAATTTTTATTCTTTGATTATAATAAAAATTGTATATTTATATAAATTTAAATAATACAAAATACTTAATAGTTATAAAAATGTTTAGAATTAATACAATTATATAGTTATTTTAATAGTATACTAATTTGAATACGTTTTTTCTTTTTTTATCATTATTTATTATTATGTAAATTATATTTATTTGTATTTATAATATTTTATATATTTAATTATTATGTAATATTTTGTTTTATTTAATATTATTATTTATTATTATGTATAATTCATTTATTTGTATTCATAATATAATATAATATTTTTTATTATTTATTAAAATTATTATGTAATATTTTGTATTATTTAATATAATTATTTATTATTATGTATAATTCATTTATTTGTATTCATAATAAATTATTTAATATCATTTATTCAAAATTATTATTTAATATTTTGTATTATTTTACATCATTATTTTATGTATAATATATTTATTTGTATTTATAATATATTATTTAATATCATTTATTCAAAATATTATGTATTATTATTTAATACTACTGTGTCCTGTGATTTGAATGTTCTCTGCTAACGAATGATAACACCAATCAATCTTAAAATCTACATTTTCAAATGATTTAAATACTGAAATATCTGTACTCCAGAAAAACCTCATCAAACTGAGTGAGACATCAGCCGAGGCGAGGAGATTCACAAGACTAATAATCAGTGACATGGCAAACCCATCATTTTCCAGACTTTTACAGACTGCTAACTTTCCAGCCTTCTGACCCTCAAAGTCCATCATGTCACATCCGTGTGAGTCTCTGTCAGTCTATAACCCAAACTTATGTCTCTGTTAAAGCCCGAGAATGACGTCACACCATCATTAGTGTTAGCACGATTCCCTTATTGTCCTAGTCTGGTGTTAAAGGTCAGCTCCAGAGATGAGAGCCAAATGTGTGAGAAGCAGATGAGATGCTGATTCATATCATCTGCTATCTCTTATACTTTCACTTACAGTCACATCTGTCTGCTTTTTAAATGACTGAAGGGCTGTTAAAACACACAAGAGATGAACTGTGAGGGGGGAAAGGAATTCTTGAAAAGCAGAGGAGAGGTTTCATGCAATAAATACATCAAATATTGTCAATTTTAAAATACAGTTGAGGGACAAAAATATTAGCCCTCTAGTGAAATGTTTTCAAATATTTCCCAAATGAATTTTTTCACAGTATTTCCTATAATATTTTTTCTTCTGGAGAAAGTTTTATTTGTTTTATTTTCGGCTAAAATAAAAGCAGTATTTTAATTGTTCAAAGCCATTTTAAGGTCAATATTATTAGCCCC
Source organism: Danio rerio (assembly GCF_052040795.2). NCBI lineage: Eukaryota > Metazoa > Chordata > Actinopteri > Cypriniformes > Danionidae > Danio > Danio rerio. The sequence continues at coordinate 2,678,643 of NC_141032.1, forward strand.
CTTAAGCAATATTTGTTTCAATCATCTACAGAACAAACCACTGTTATACAGTGACTTGGCTAATTACCCTCACTTTACCCTATTTACCCTAGTTAAGCCTTTGAATGTCACTTTAAGCTGTATAGAAGTGTCTTGAAGAATATCTAGTCTAATATTATGTACTGTCATCATGGCAAAGATAAAATAAATCAGTTATCAGAGATGAGTTATTAAAATTATGATTAGAAATGTGTTAAAGAAATCTGCTCCCTGTTAAACAGAAATTGGGAAAGAAATAAACCGGAGGGCTCATAATTCAGGGGGGCTAATAATTCTGACTTTAACTGTATATATTTATATAAGTTGATTTACTTAATCATTTTAAGGCAATGGTTTTACTCTCTTCAACTAATCGCTTTTTACCATGTAACATCTCAAATAATGATATAAATGATGTTTAATTGAACTGATCCAAATGCTAAACTCAATTTGTGGGTCAGTTCAGGTATACACTGTAAAAAAAAGAATTACCTTAGTTATTTACCTTACTTAATATAGTACATTTAGATTGACTTAATTTTTTCATTTACTTAATAAATCATTTAGGCAATGGATTTGCTCAATGTGTTTTAATCAAGTCCGCTAATCGCCCTTTTTGTTTCGATCGTCTACAGAACAAACCACTATTATACAATGACTTGGCTAATTACCCTCACTTTACCCTAGTTAAGCCTTTGAAGGTCACTATAAGCTGTATAGAAGTGTCTTGAAAAATATCTAGTCTAATATTATTTACTGTCATCATGGCAAAGAGAAAATAAATCAGTTATTAGAGATGAGTTATTAACACTATTATGATTAGAAATGTGTTGAAAAATCTCCCAAGAAATTGGGGTAAAAATATAAAAGGTTAAAACTGACTTACATACAAAATATATTAAAATAAGTGAAGTTTTTTTCATAAACTGATTTCGAGATGATCACGTGCTTATGATTGTTCTCAGCTGCTCCCTCAACAGCTCGTGATCGATTATCCAATCAGATGATTCCTAATTCACTATAAATAACCTGCGTTTTCTAATCTCTGTATCTTCATCTTGAAATCATACTGGTCAACATTGGGATGTGAAAATAAGGGACATGCCCACCATAATAAGGCATACCCCTTAAATAAACAGTTAAAAGGTAAGTAATATGTTTTTTTTATTATTATTATCTACAAAAGAAAAAATAAATATATATAAATTAGCAGCAAATACATCGGCAACCAGTTCAGCTTATTAAAATTAATAGCTATTATAATGAAACAGAATCAAGCTATCAATCTCATTAGCCGTTTCTTCACTGTATAACTTACACATTCTGATTAAAGAGCAACGCATAAATCTCTCATTTATTTAGATTTTTTCATTTGATTACATTAAATAACAGGTGTCACTTTAAAACTGCACACATCTACCAATATAATGAAGGCATTCGGCTGCTTTTTATGCTCATTTAAGATTAAATTAGTTGTGTATGAAAAAAAAACACCAACATCGACATCTTTAGATATTATTATTGTTAATTATTGACAGGTATGCCTCCTACCCACTCCTACTCCCCCTCCTTTCCAGATGGGCGGCACGGCGTCCCAGTGATTAGCACTGTTGCCTCACAGCAAGAATGTCTCTGGTTAAAGTCCCTACTGAACCAGTTGTCATTTCTGTGCGGAGTTTGCTCGTTCTCCCCGTGCTTGTGTGGGTTTTCTCCGGGTTCTCCGGTTCCTCCCACAGTTCAAAAGCATGGAACCTAAGTAAATTGAACATACCAAAATTGATACCATAGCCAAGCTCTTAGCGAGTACACCTCTCCTCAGCCATTGATATCTGCCATTAGCCAGAAATAAGCCGGGGGGAGGTCATCGAAGGTCTACCTAAGCTCAAAGTCCCCTCTCACGCTGCAAATAGGTGGGAGCCTAGGGCTCGAGTATGTCATAAGCTCAGAACTCTCTCCTGGGACAGCATGCCAAACAAGCTTTATAATCAATCATCAGCTAAGTGTGAACTCTTGAAGATCTATTAAGCACATATGATTTATGAATAGTTCTCTGAAAATACATTTGCACTTGCACAATTTTTGAAAACTGCTAATTAAACAAAATACATGTACAGTTGAGTCTGTAATTATTCACACCCCTTGGAAAATTCGAACGTAAAGTTACTTTAATTTAACCAGAATATTTTTTTAGGGTTTTGTTTGTTTGTTTTTGACCAGAAGTGACTCATTTAAGTAAAACTATTTTTAAGTACTGTAACATTAAGTCAGAATTTGCCAGGGGTATGAATAATTTTGGGTTTGACCAACACAATCTCACGGCAATTCGTAACTTTTTGATTTAGTGTCTGATTCGGATGAATTCGTACAATTTAATTCGTACAGTTTAGTACGTTTTGCTCATCCTCCAATGACGGTTGGGGTTAGGGGTGGGGTCAGGTGCCACGCCTCCTTTTTAAAATTGTACAATTTCGTACGACTAAACTCGTATGAATTCGTACAAATTAGCCACTAAACTGGCAAAACGTAAAATACTTACGTTTCCTCATGAGATCAGGCAGGTTTGAATGTATATTCAAGACACAGTGTGAAAAAAAACATATGTTTAACATAACTCAACTTTTAGATTACATGGTGTAATTTAAATTTAACTAGAAACTAGCGCCATTTACACCCCCTGTGGGAGACACTCTCTCCTCTTCATATACACCAGACACTCCGATCAACCCTCCATGTTTCTGGACACATTGTGCAATTCTGAGTGTGCCTCATGCAGGTGAGTAGGGTTGACAAATCACCTGCAGAAAACACTCTCTCCTCACTGTACCTTTGGAGTAAATAAAATAAAATAAATAAATAATAAATAAAAATGAAATGAAATGAAATGAAATTAAATTAAATAACTCGACTTGTCATAGCATTTATATATTTCAACTATCTGATGACTTTTCTCACTTGTAAGTTGCTTTGGATAAATGAAAAATACAAAATAGAATACAATAATTTTATTAACTTTTTAACAATTTATAATACAATAATTATCATTATTGAAAAAAATAGGCTAATTTAAAACAAATTGTGGAGTACTAACAACAAAAACGTTTTTTTTTTTTTTTTTTTTTTTTTTATTATTTATTTGCAGTGATGAAGAAACATTTGGTCCCCAAAATAAGCGTTCAGTGAACATTTCTTGAAGCAACCATTTATTTCCTCTTAGTGTGAAGAACATTTAATTGATCTAATGAAACCTTTTCACTCTAATGAAACTTAATTGAAAGGAAAGGAACCAATAATACCGAGATCAATGTTTTAAGAGTATAACATTTAATCCACCAGTGAAACTTACTGGATGTTTTTGAATGTTTTCGTGAAGACATTGAGGGATATTTGATTACTAGATGTCGTCAGTCACAGTATAAGAGCTGACACCCTTAATGAAGTTTAGAAAGCAATCATTGCATTGAAATGACCATGAACTCCACCAGAAACCCTAGAGCCAAAACTGACCATATCAACCTAATACTCACAAACTACGACTGAGGTTTGATTACAAACCCCGAACGATGGCAGAACACATGCAGGAGGACTTGTGTCTTGCATCATGAGCATTGTATTAAGTTTCATGTGAAGTAAAAATGGAAAAATGGCTGGTTGCAGCAGTAATGTTACGTCTCATTAGTAGTGAATTCATACAGGTTGAAGTCTGGGCCCTTATTCTTTAAACGCAGAGTAATGGCAAAGTAATGAGAACTGTGGTAGAAGTGACGGAGCATTGCGGCACTAGGAAAAGTCGACATGTATTTATGTTGTGTTCGAAAGTCTCGTTTTGTTGCCCTTTTTGTGTGTGTGTTTCGGAGCCAAAGTTTGTTTTCTGAGAGGCTCCTTGTTAGGTTTGAGCTGAACTGATGAAAGCCTGCTGAATGTTTGCTCGGTTCTACTCGCATTAGTTCAACTCGAGTGTGAGAGTTTGGTCTGGACAATTGGGTGCGTCTTGGGTGTTATGCTGGGAAATGATGAAACCAGGGAAGAAATAAGAGGATTAAACAAAGAAATGGAAGTTTGGGGGCATTTACATGACACTGAAAACTTTTTATTTGCATTTGTTGTCCATTCATTAATTTGGTTGCTTGAAAATGCTTTTTAAACTGGTTTTAAAGTGCAGCTTTTTGCAATTAGTATAGTTAGAGCGATCCAGGCTCATAGGAAATATGTGCCCAGGGGTACATTTTTTGAGAACTGAGAATAATGTACCCCTGGACTTCATTTTCTTGCAGTTTTCAGAAATCCACTAGAGGACGCCGTGTAGATTTTTGAATATCTCAAATACGTTACTGGGGCACGTTTTTAATTATGTGCCATTTCTTGTAAATCCACAAGAGGGAGCTGTTTATATCTCTGCGAATATTAACGTCTTTCTTGCGCCTATCCATAAGAGAAGCCAGTTTTACGATCTCTTTAAGAGTGCAACAAAGCAGGTTACGTTAGTCACCACACGCAATCGCTTGTATATGCTGTATTTATACAGTTGAAGTCAGAATTATTAGCCCCCCTTTATTTATTTATTTATTTATTTTTAAATATTATTCAATTTATGTTTAACAGAGCAAGGAAATTTTCACAGTAATTCTGATAATATTTTTTCTTCTAAAGAAAGTTTTATTTGTTTTATTTCAGCTAGAATGAAAGCAGTTTTTACTTTTTTAATTACCATTTTAAGGACAAAATTATTAGCCCTTTTAAGCTGTATTTCTTTTCAAAAGTCTACAGAACAAACCATCGTTATACAATAACTTGCCTAATTACCTAACCTGCTTAGTTAACACCTAGTTAAGTCTATAAATGTCACTTTAAGCTGTGTAGAAGTGTCTTGAAAAATATCTAGTCAAATATTATTTCCTGTCATCATGGCAAAGATAACATAAATCAGTTATTAGAGATGAGTTATGTTTAGAAATGTGTTGATTAAAATCTTCTTTCCGTTAAACAGAAATTGGGCAAAAAAAATAAACAGGGCTAATAATTCAGGGGGGCTAATATTTATGACCTCAACTGTATATACCTTGTCGTGCATAATATATCAGCTTGATATCAACTGACTGACATACACCCTTTCCTAAACCCAACCGATTGTGTTTTCAAAAGCAAACGATAAAAGAAAAGGCATCATGATATTATTCATGATATATGTTATATCTAGTTGCTGGAATTGATATGAGCAAGTACCTGCTCAAATGGAGACATCCCCACACCCCTAATCATGATTGGCTGTTTTACCTGTCAGTCATATGCCCTCTTGTGCAGTCATTGGCCATTGAAAGTGGCTAAGGTTTTCCCATCTGCCTAAAGTTTGAAGGTCTGGACAGATGAGACTAGGTACCAAATGTTTCTCAACTACTGACCAGCCATGCAGAATTAAGCATTTTTAGCATCATTTTAAAAGCACTGTCATCTCTATGCAACACTTTTCAAAACCATAATTGTCACCTAAATGTGAAAACTTCTCAATCTGTCAACAAATGTGTTGATTGTTCCGTTTCAAGTTCTCATAATTGTGTGGGTTTTAATAGAGGGCCTCCGCAGAGCGCTCAGACATGATCGAGACGAACCGAAGACTACAGATTGGCAGTGGAGAAGGGGATAACCCAGCAGCTCTTGGATTGAAACAAGTCAGCAGTGTCATTTAAGTGAGGCGTTAAATCGAAGTCTCGCCTTCGCCATGACAAACTGAAAAATGATTGCGAGTCAATTATTTTAACAGTTTGGCTTGGATTAGAATAACACTGTATGGGAGGGACATTTGTTTTACCAGCAGCAGGAGGAGGCAGAGATTTCTTCTCAACAGCAAGTTTTAAGATGTTTAACTAGTTAGATGTTCTTCTACATCTAGTTTTATTGGTTGCAAGCACATGTAACACAAATTATTTCAAAATTTTTACTTATTTTAAATGAGTTGAAACAACACAGTTTGGGGGGACAGCTTAGTTGTTTTAAGTTCAGTCCACTTAAATTTTTAAAAACAATTAAGTTATTAAATTTGTGTTGGGAAAACATGAAGTAAACGTGTGGAATCCGACATTTTTACAGTGCAAGTCGGGAGATGTTTTTAAATGTCCCATGGAGTGCTTTGAAATCTGCATTTTTTTATTTGACATTTGACGTAATCTGAAAACGAAAAGAAGGCGGGGCATAGAGTACCACCCAGAGATGTATAAAGTACTAGAGACCCATACTTAAGTAAAAGTACAAGTGCTTTATCAAAAATTGACTTGTGTAGAAGTAAAAGTGCTCTTTAATCACCATACTTAAGTGGAAGTACAAAAGTATTCAACATTTTTTGTAAGTATTGCAAGTAGTTTATTTCAAAATTTACTACTCAAGTACTGAAAGTAAAAGTACAAGTATTGTGTAATGTAGTTATTAAAGAAAACAGTCAAAATACACTGATTGTTTTGTTTATTTTAATCTTTTTTGGGGTACTTGATTAAGCAGAACGAAAATAAACATGGCTTATGAAACTGTTTTTCTCTGTAAATAGTTTCTATGGTACAAGAACTCACATCGTCAGGCCCTTTTACCAGAAAATGCCTTCACTGATGAGATAATTCAGCATGTTCACTCACATACATACTCTCTCTCTCTTTCTCTCTCTCACTCACACACACTGCCCTGCACACACCTAAATGTACACTTTCTCCCACTCTCACACATTCATACACTCTCACACACACACAGTTCTCTCTGTGTATCTCTCTCTCTCACACACACATTTTTGTGAATTGTGGGGACATTACATAGGTTGCAATTGTTTTTACACTCTCTCTCTCTTACACACACACACACACACACACACACAGACGCACAGACAGGTACAATCACACTGTTCTCTCTTACGCACACATTATTCACTCTCACTCACACACAAACACACACACACACACACACACACACACACACAAACACACACACACACACAAAGACACACTCACACTTTCACAATAAACAGGAGTTCTGTCTTCTGGAAGCACTCGTGAAACTAAACTAAACAAGCAAACTAAATCCTGCTTCACTAATTCACTTGATTTTGATTTTATTGTAAAAAAAAACAGGAAAACGTGTATATTACTGTGTTAAATGAAAATCTGAACTATTTTATGGCTTATGGCTATGTTTTAGTATTAAATTTTATTTATTTTTTATTATGTTTTAATTAAATTGGTCTTACAGTTCATATTTTCTGTAGTATATTTATTAATTTTGGTACTTTTCCCATAAACCAACATCTCAACCATTTGGTAGAGGCTGATATTTTAGAAATAATGGGATGTGTTGAATAAAAATGCACTGATTGTGTTAACTAGCGACATTAGCAGTTAAGAAATGCAATCAAAAACATTCTATTGCTTTTGTCTTGGTGTGACAGTTAAAGGGGTTTTTGTAATAAAATTTTGTCCTTTAATACAGCAGTCAGATATACGAACTGTGCCCTTAATTTGACCTGCTCATAGAAAACACTCTTTCTGGATGTATCAAACAAAACTCATGCACAGAAGACTTTTATCTATAATATAAAGCACATTAGGATGGTGGGAGGAAACCGGGAAACCCGGGGGAAACCCACGCGGACACGGGGAGAACATGCAAACTCCACACAGAAATACCAGATGGCTCAGCGAGGACCCAACACCATTGGTATTCTTGCTGTGAGGCAACAGTGCTAGTCACTGGGCCACCGTGCCGCCCATTCTGGATACAGGAGGAAGAAGGGGAGGAGGGGGGTTTCTTCCAGACGAAGATAGTTGTAGAAAGGAAATGAGGATATATATAGTGATTTGGGATCCTTTGATTGGAGGATCATAATCAGCTAATGTGGACCAGCTGGGTCAATCATGAGCACATGCTCCTCTCGAAATTAGTTTAAAATTAAACTTCACAAAATAGGCACTATTCTTACAAATAAACTGCATAGTGGCAATCTAAACAACTACATTCTTGATTGAAAAAAGCCTCAAAAGTACATTTTGTATTTGTCAAACTGTAGTGTCTCCGCTTGTTGATGGCTGTATGTGGGTGGAGTAATACACATAGATGAAGGGTGAAGAGGCCTTTGTGTGATGTTACTGGCAAAATATTGCACGGCTATCAGCCAATCAGATTCAAGAACCAGACAGAACTGTTGTATAAAATCCTACATTCGGTACTGATATTGTGGCAATGACGTAACCTGTTGATTTCACCCGAAATGCAGGAATGCAATCAGACAAGCGATCGACTCACAATCATTAGCCTCTCGCTGGAGTAAATGGTGTCTGTAATATCTTTATTTTCTCTCTGAAGAGCTGAACAAAGAAATAACAATAATGGAATGTCTAGCCAGACTCCATTGCCAAGGATAACTGTAGCAGATGTCGGCGGAGGAATCTCGCTCGTTCTGCCAGCCTCTTGGGAATTTCACAGAGCGGAGAAGCAATCGGATCCGAAAGTAAAAGCGCAGCGGAGGATCAGACCAGGTGGTGAAAGCTTTTGTCTGAAAGCAGCCGGCTCTTACAGGCCATGCCTGAGCTTCTGCCACATTTGGTGGCTGTTGTTCTCCTGAATGACCCAGCAGCCGCTGGTTTGGATGATGTGAGAGTGATGATGGGTGGACATGGATGAAAACACGCAAAGTTAAAATCAACATCAATACGAAACACCTTGCAACAGATATTCTATGATGAAGCAACATGATTGTGTCTTTTTTTAATGGTTTTCTAATAACCATGAAGAGTTTTGTGCGCTGAAACAGTGAGCTACATCACACGCTCCAGCACCAAGGCCGTACAGTGGTTGCCTTGTAACAAAAAGGCGCAGCACATTGCTCTTTTCTAAAGTCAACAAAAAGCCAAGCTTACGGTTAAATTTCATATTTGGAATCAACAATGAAGTTTATACAATACAAAATCAGCATTTTTTATTTTTATTTGTACCCAAAGAGTCTACTGTGGTACCTAAAAGGTACTTATTAGTACCCAAATGTACCTAAAAAGTGCTTATGAGGTACCATTATGGACCCTTCAGGTACAAATATGTACCTTTTGAAAAGGTACTGCCCCTGTGACAGCTTCAGTACCTTTATTTCTGAGAGTGTACGCACTCAAAAATAAAATAAAATGTTATATTATTAAAATAAAAGAATGATACTGCAGTGGAGCGACCATCACACACTTCTCAGAGCTTGCCAGAACTGAACTGTGCTCTCATACATGCGTGCGCTTCCCAATGAGGTGCTTGCATCTCAAAGGTCCTCTTAAAGGGGATACGACATTTATACACAATGCATCTTAAACATTAAGCAACCACTACAATATCACAATATTTAACCCTGAAAAAAGCAGTGCGATCACTACCAGACTGCTGTTGTGTTTGCGTTAAGGAGGGACAAGGCTGAATCCAGCTTCTTATTTGCAGCTTCTTATTGACTCTGTCTGGTCCACCTTAAAAACCACGAGGCTTCCATTTTTCAGCTTCTTATTCGCGCTCAAGAAAACACACTAAGCAAGCGCTTATTATGCTGTCCTGGCACCATCTTGTGGATAGACAACGTCAACCGTATTTGGTCTACTACACAATGGCAGGCTAATAGCCGCCGGCGAGCTTTCTCAGAAATTGTAAATATTTAAAAATAGGCACTATTCTAACAAATAAAGTTGCATAGTTGCAATCTAAACAACTACATTCTCGACTAAAAAAAGTCTTAAAAGTACATTTTGTCGTCTAACAACAGTATTATTGGTCAAACTGCAGCATCTCTGCTAGTCGCTAGCTGTATGTGGGCGGAGTAATACACAGAGGTGAAGGGTGAAGAGGCCTTTGTGTGATGCTACTGGCAAAATATTGCACGGCTATCAGCCAATCAGATTCAAGAACCAGACAGAACTGTTGTATAAAATAGAATAACATTTGAACGTATTGATATGTGAAAATGTAACAGCTTTATCAGAACACGTTGAAGCACAAAGGCTTGCAAATAACATTCCAGCAACCATCATCCAAAAACACTATGCTTCCTTGGCCTGTACACCAAAGTCTGGGAAATGTGGGTTAAGAAGTGTGGGAAGAGCTGAAGCAACTGCGCTTTACCTCATGAGTTTCACGCTGCTTCTGCAAACATTCTGTCATCCGTAAGAGAGAAACAACGAGAGGTCAAGTGGAACGTCTACAGCTTCTAAACAGCACTTTGGCATCTATATGTTTACAGTTCTTGGAAGACCCCAGTATCTCCTCTGACGTGCTTCCAGAAGTGTTTATTTCACCCTAAAGGTTTGTGTCTTTCAAGCAAAACAGAGTCGCTAGAGTAATGTGTATTTGTCATGTCCAGTTTTATGCTTTTGTGTCTGATCTCAATCATCAAATGCTACTTTTGGGTCTGCGAGTGAACTTTAAAGCGGGGATTTTCAACTGGTTTAACCACGGGACCCACATTTTTACATCGTCATCAAGCACAAATCATAAAGAGGATGATTTTTAGGAACTATAATACAATTTTAGGAATTATAATTAATTTGTATTTATTTGTTACCAAACACAAGTAGTGACAGATAAATCATAATAACATAACCAAGACTTACAAATTAACAATATTTTATTGCTGTCATTTAACGAAATGTATCAAATTATAGAAATATTACAAAGTAAAACAAGCAATTACTGTAAATAGTGGTTAGGGTAAGGAAATATTCAGTTACCATGAACTGAACAGTTAATAAAACATGTTGTTTGGTTTCTAAATGTCTTTTAATTCAGCAGGTTTTGTGCTCTCTTGTGAGAGCACCTCACAGTTTATGATACAATGAGGCTTTAAGTCTTTTTCGCCATCAATATATGTAAATCCATACTTTACATATTTGGAGTCGTACTTGCGCTTTAATATATTTGTTGCTTTAATTAAATGAAATTTCACATGTCAAACGGTAGGGTTGTCGAGCATGCATTTCAAAATAAAAGTCAAAATAAGTTAGGAATTAAACTTTTGTTGTATTTTTAACCACACACTCGCGACCCACTGCAAATGTTCCTGCTACCCACTTTTGGGTTGAGAAACACTGCTTTAAAGCATAGTTCAAACAAAAATGATCATTCTGTCATGGGTTACCTCTCTTTTGTCTGAGGAAGGCTAAATAAATTCAATCAAATAAAGTAAAAACAAATATAAAGTTACTAAATAAAGCTTTTGTTGGTGAATATGATGAAAAGCACAAATACATTTATAGTCATTCATTTTCCTTTGGCTTAGTCTCTTATTTATCAGGGGTCGCCACAGCGGAATGAACAACCAAGTATTCCAGCATATGTTTTACACAGAGGATGGCCTTCCAGCCGCAACCCAGTACTGGTAAAACATTTATTCATTCATTAATTTTCTTTTCAGCTTAGTCCCTTTATTAATTTGGGTTGGCTACAGCGGAATGAACAGCCAACTTATCCAGCATATGTTTTACGCAGTGGATGCCCTTTCGGCTGAAACCCATCTCTGGGAAACATCCATGCACACTCATACACAATCATACACTACGGACAAATTAGCCCACCCAATTCACCTGTACCGCATGTGTTTGGACTGTGGGGGAAACCGGAGCATCTGTAGGAAAACCATGCGAACGCAGGGAGAACATGCAAACTCCACACAGAAACGCCAACTGACGCAGCCGAGGCTTGAACCGATGACCTTCTTGCTGCGTTTCTGTGTAGAGTTTGCATGTTCTCCCTGTGGTGGCATGGGTTTCCTCCAGGTGCTTCGGTTTCCCCTATAGTACCAATCACATGTGCTAGAGGGGAATTAAATAAGCTACATTAACTGTAGTGTAAAAGTGCATGTGTGAATGTGAGAGTATATGGGTGTTTCCCAGTACTGGATTGCAGCAGAAAGGGCATCCATTGCATAAACCATATGCCAGAATAGTTGCCAGTTCATTCCCCAGTGGCGAGCTTTGATATATAAGGCATACTTGTTAACATTGGGATAAAAATAAATAAATCCCCAAATAACTACATATGTTCATTTGGAGCTTTTTCATTGTAAATAAACAGTTAAATGGTCAGTAATATGTTTTAAAATTATTATTAACAAAAGAAAAATAAACATATACATAAGCAGCAAATACATCAGCAAACAGTTCCGCTTATTAAAATTAATAGCTATAATAATGTTACAGAATCAAGCTATTAGTCTCATTAGCCGTTTTTTTCACTGTATAATTTACACATTCTGATTAAAGAGCAACGAAGGAATCTTAATTATTAATTTTTTTAAATCACATTAAATAAGATTTAAAAATGCACACATCTAACGTTATAATGAAAGCATTCGACTGCTTTCCTAATTTTTTATGCTCATTTAACACGAAATTAGTTTGGAAAAAAAACCCACCAAGATCTACATGCTTAACGTTATATGTTATTATTATTAATTATGTGTGTATGTCTGTTTAAACACGCACCCAAAAGCCAGACTTTCCCTTCGCTTTAAATCGCGTGTACAGAATCCGTATGGGAAACAGCATCTGTTTATCACTATGGAGCGCGTCAGCTGACAGTCACACACCATTATATGACTGTTTTGAGGATTGTATAGGATGGGCGATGGCATCTGTAATCAAAAGGAAATGGAATCGCGACGTTTTTTATATTTATTTATGAGTTTTCATTCCTAAACAAAGCGAAAGCACAGAAGACTCACGTTTTAGAGCAAGAGGCGACCCCTAGTGGTTCGGCGGTATGGGTTGCGTATACGGAGGCTCGGCTGTTCAGATAAGGACTAAAAATACAGGAGAAATACGGGAAAAAACCTTTACAGGATGATAGCGGGATAGAACAGTAAAATACGGGAGAATCCCGGGAAAACAGGAGGGTTGACAGGTATGATATAAGGGACTAAGCTGAAGGAAAATGAATGAATGTCTTAGTAGGGTAGGGAGGCTCACAACAAAAACATTGAGAGTCCTTTATATTAAAAAGAAAAAATGTTTCAGAGAAAGCCTATAGGATTTTAAAAACAACTTTTTTTTAAAAAAATGATAAATTTAATTATTAATTAACTGTTAAAAACAAGTCATGCAAACTCTTAAGTTTAACAACATTTAAGAGTCCAGGAGCTTTTCAAGTCCAAAAAGTTTTTTTTTTTTTTTTTGTATAAATAGGGGCAAATGTATCTAAAAACTGTCCACTGAAAGGTTCTTTGGGAACCCCGGAACGGTACTTCTACCTTATTTTGGAATCTTAGATGTCCTAAAGTCAGCCTGAAGCAGACGTTGCAGGGACTTTTAATTCAGTTTGTTGATGTACTTCCAACTTAAACAGAATATTAAGTAGGGGGCGGGGCTTTCTGTTTATGCATCATTCCTTTGTAGCAAACTATTTTTAAGAGGGGCGTGGTTATGAATATTGTGCTGAAGCCATCAAAATGAAGTCAACAAAGAAGGAGCTACTCCAAACACAAAAGAGAATGCTCAGACTCGGATTAATGACATTTTTGGATATTAATTGTTCACCTAAAAAATAAAAACGTGCGCTAGTAATATAAATTTAGATTTCACACAGACTTTTAATAACTATTACTACAGATATAATTAAAGAGAAAAGCATCTAACTTCAGTATACATGGCCGTCTTGTTCCACTGAAGAAGTATCGACAAATGAGTGAGTAAATGATATCCATTTTTGGGTGACCGAGGACATGAGACTCCAGTGAACTTCGGTGAAGGATGAGGATGAATAAGAAGAGAAGAACAACGAGTTTCTTCGCACCCAATGAGGTGGCCAGTGTTCCGCCTTACTAATTTTTACAATCGAGTTTATAAGCGGAGGCACGGCGAGGCATCGGAGCAGGTATCTCAAGAGTCCTTCCCTCGCAAGATTCAGCCGAAATCAGGGCGCCACTCGACAGGCATGAAATTTTACATTGGAGACAACTTTTGGGGGAGCGTTAGGCTTTAGGATGTGCTACAACAACACAATTCCCTCTATCCCACATCCTAAAGCTCATATAAGTTCCCTCATGTGGCTCATTACCACCTGTGACTGAAAAAGTGCGCTTTATAAGCACCGGTCCCCCCGAAGCCATTCGCACGGCTTTACAGCTCAGGCAAGAGACGAAGGATAAATAATATCTATCATGTCATATATTTACTGTCCTTTTGCAGTCGGTTGCAAATACGATCCCCTCTGCTGCTCCTGGAGGTGGTGTTATGGACTGTGTGTATCGCTTTCAGTGTCTCAATGCCTCCCAGCTCCGCATAAGTCATTGGTTTTTGGGCCGATTTATCATTGTGAGTAATGCTCTGGATGAAGCGAAAGGCTACAGTGAATTTAGGAAAGGAGGGGCTGAGGAAGTTGTGGGTGTGGGACGCCGCAAAACTGCCCACATTCAGGACCAGCCACCTTTAAATCAAAGCCTGTGATTTGGTGCGGGGGGGCTCATTTTGGCACGCTCTCCAGGTGTGACATCTCTTGCCGTTGGAAGCGCAGAATGACAAAAACAGCTCGGCTGGACACAGAGCACAAGTTGTGTAAATGCTAGATTGGGTCAGATTTATGCGTTTCGGCATGGGCGCAGTACATCTGTCTTTCTCGAGCGCTGCTTTTCAGTAGGTATGATGCTCTGATGTCTGTTGGATTAATGGGCCAGAGTGGAGTGTGCACATGGGAGGCTTTTCCTGCTGCTTTAAACATCTTTTCATCTCAGTTCACTAGCATGTTCGTCAATATTGCCGTATATTATAGGCCAGAAAGACCTTGGTAAATGAATTAAACACAAGCCAAATTGACCCCTCCGCTAAGCTTTTTTACTGTTGCCGTTAATCAATTCTGACAGAAGATCCCATGGGAATGGGGGTGTAAAGTAACGAATTTTAGATACTCAAAATACTGTGATTATTCTTAGAAATTGTACTTGAAAAATAGAATCCAAAAAATAAAAGCGAACAAGTTCGTGACGGGGCGAGAATGAGGTGAAATCCGAAAACTCGGTTAAAATCAGACGAGGGCTTTTCCTTTTTTTTTTCTGGATGGGTTTTGTAAATTGTCGCTTGGGTTTAGGGAAGGAGGAGGAGGGTGGTTGGGTCGGCCGATTGGCCGATCGTCCAGTCGATCGTTCAGTCATTCAGTCAGTCGGACAGACGGTCGCTCGACAGTGGCCACCAGAGGCTTTTCGTGCGAGAACAGCGTGGGCGCATACGGCGCGCACTTCAAAGAGGCGTTCGAGATGCAAAAAATCGACGGAAACAAAAACTGCACAAATACGTACCTCCCGGGACGTATTTCACGGTCTCGAGAAACATCGGGGCTACATTTCCACAATGAGCCAGGGTTGCAGATATCTCAAATGGTTTGTTGCAATCAGTTTCCTCAAAGCAGCTGTGGCAACACCTAATAAATAAGGGACTAAGCCGAAGGAAAATGAATGAATGAACTTTTGATAGCATTGACAACTAACAATTATCAATTGACTATCAGACATCCAATATGATGAACCTGTTATCCAGCAAGTTGATATTAGGACCGTATCACTTGTAAGTTACAAGAAGTTACAAAGCTCAACTCAGCCAATTGTTCTGCACATTAAGAGTTCCTCCGAGTGTTTATTGGCTAAGATGTCAGACGAGGTCAAGCTCAAAATTGAGGTGTTGAGACTGCTATAACAAGGCCCACCTGTGGATTCAGCCACCGTTAAAGAGAGAGAGAGAGAGAAAAAAGACAAAGATCTGGCAGCTATAAAAAGAAACAACCAACATTAAACTGACAGCTGCTATAAGACTTGTCTGCTTGCCGTCAAAAAATACAAAATGGGTTCCTAGGCATCCTATCAGAACAACTGGACATAAACATACTATACAGAGCACATTAGTCATCTGGAGTGACTTGACTTTTTGGGAGTGTCACATATATCTCCGCCGCCTCGTTATATGGGAGTGATGGATCGCTTATTCTCCGCAGGCACTTCAGAAGAGTTTCTCTGATTACATAATTGGCTCACAACACCGCAGGGAGAGGGTCCTGTTTGATATTTCATGTCTTTGGTAGGTCTTTTGGCCTGGAGTGGCCCTGCGCGTCTACGAGGGAAAGCGCCACTGTCCGATCGGAGGGTTTTATGTTTAGTTTGTCTTGGCTGCAGGATGCATATCGTTCCGATGACATTCTGCAGACGTTTCCAGCTTTTTTGTTTTAGCTCCATCCATCTCTCTGTCTGTCTCGCTCTCAACCCTCACAGAAGGAACGAGGAGAGAGTTATGCGTCCCCGTGTGTTCTCACTCACTCAGACCTGGCTCGAGGGTCTTTTTGGGGTGGGATTTGGGGGGGTTTTGGCAGCCTCGTGGACCTCCTGACCCCCTGTTTGCTCCCCGGCCCCATCTACTGATGAGTGATGGCTAATAAAAAAAGGTCTTCTCTTGCCCTGGAGTGTGTTAAACATCTCGCTGGCAATGCAGGAGCGATTTCTCATTGTCTGGTTATCTGCACACGTTTGATATGAGGCGAATAGATATGATGTCAATGATTAAAAGATGTCAGGAGGATACAGGTAGACAAAACAAGAATGATAACTGCATTAGAGTATGTACTCTGAAAAAAAAATAATTCATTGGATTTACTAATATTATTTACGGTAAGTGGTTGCAAACAATTTGTATGAGGTAGATTTAAACAAGAAAATTAGATTTAGTAATGTCAACCCAGACTCATTGTGAATATGTCCCCCCCGTATACATTTCTGGGGAGCGCAAATTATGTAGTCACTTCATTTTTAGGGCGCCTCCGATGACTTCTGTTTCTCTTCGTGCTACCAGCTGACCGCTTTTCTCCATGTGAATGACTTTACCGCTGTTACCAGTTTGCCCAGTAGCTCACCATGTACGTCAGCAGACTTGAGATGCAAAGTGGAGTTAACCAGGGTTCAAGTCCGGTGAAGAACGATTCCAGAAAGCAGGTAAAACAAAAGGCAAAAAATAAAATAAACAAGCAAATAACTGGGAGGGAACAAGGCAAAAATCAAGCAAGAGCATTTCTTTTTCTGGTTTGCTTTTAAGAAACACGGTTGGGTTTGGGGAGGGGGGTGATCGGGTCAATCGTTGCTTTTGAAAACACTATTGGTTGGGTTTAGGGAAGGGAGTTGGTCGAGGTTATCAATCAGTCAGTTGACAGTGACCTCTGGTGGATTTACGTAAGAACTGCAGGGGTGAATGGCACTTAAAAAATTAAGATATGAAAAGGCCTCTGGTGGATTCACGAAAACAAAAACTGCAAAAAACGTACCTCCTGGGATGTATTTCGCGATCTCCAGAAATGTATATAGGAGTATCAATATCAATAATCAATCAATGTATCAATAATGAGCCTGGGTTAAGTAATGTTCAGCTTAATGTGTTTGTTTAAATTCAGTCCACATAAATTGTTTGCAACCAATTACATTTAAAAAATGGGTAAATTTTTTTCAATGTGTACTAATGCACAATCGATGTTTAGATTAACGTAATAGCTATGATGGTGTGGATTGCTTTATTCACATAAAATAAGTATGATCAAACTTTTGGTTCAACTACATTTTACTGTGTCTGTTTTGCTGATAAGAAAATAAAAAGGTCCAAACAAAGCTATAGAAAAAAAAATCTAAATTTGAATCAATAAGATAAAATAATGATTCAGTAATTGATTCATAAAAGATAACGGTGAAGATAGTGGTTTTGGGGGGTGGTGGGGGGCAATATTTATTTATTCATTCATTTTCTTTTTGGTTTAGTCCCTTTAATAATCTGGGGTCGCCACAGCGGAATGAACCGCCAACTTATCCAGCACATGTTTTACGCAGCGGATGCCTTTCCAATCGCAATCCATCTCTGGGAAACATCCAAACACACTCATTCACATTCATACACTATAGACCAGCGGTTCTCAAACTTTTTTCATCAAGTACCACCTCAGGAAAAATTTGTCTCTCCAAGTACCGCCGAAATGAGCAGTATCGAAACACAGTAGCGCAGTAGGCCCAGTAAAGCAGCTACAACTCTGCACAGTTAAAAAATCATGGCAGATCACCTCAGAAATATAGGCTACATGTCATATATGGCATATTATATACATCATTTTTGGTAAACTTTGAAATGTGTGTAGCATGTACGTGACATATTTCATTCCTTCTCGTACCACTAGAAGGAAACCTGCGTACCACTAGAGGTACACGTACCACAGTTTGAGAACCACTGCTATAGACAATTTAGCCTACCCATTTCACCTGTACCACATGTCTTTGGACTGTGGGGGAAACCGGAGCACCCGAAGGAATCCCACGCAAACGCAGGGAGAACATGCACTCTTCACTTGATCAGTTGGTGTCGTGAGTATGCCATGTTTGTAGTTTGTATACACTGTGTACCCGAGTTCGTAGTTCTAATCGAATTAACATCCAACACGCAATGTATTATGGGCATTATAAGCGGTTTATGTACGGACAGTTCTACACTTCAAATTTCTATCGGAAATTGTTGACCATCCTTGAACCTTTGGCAAAACTCTTTTCAACATATTACAGTTTGGGACACACTAATTCTGTTTCTGAATACTGTTTAGGATGAATATTATGCAAATTGGCATACAGCACTTAATTTGCTACATCTGATTAACAGAATCCAGTCCATATCAAAAACTTTCCAGGTCAAACACGTCAACATGTTTATTTGCAAATGCGATGACCAACACACAGCTCACCCTATTTCCGGCCTGCTATTACACCCCCAAGATCTGTTTGTTAGCACAGATGTTCTGGAGCGTCTCTCAGCTGAAAGCCCTTCCCCGCAAGGAGAAGAAAAAAAGTTGTGAAGTTACAAAAACCCTAGACAAGGCTTCCTGTCAAAGCTGAGTGCAAATAACCCAGCGGTGCGTAGGCCAACCCTGCTGAACACACAAGAGAAAAACACTCGCATCTCGGAAAAGTTACAAACTTCCCATTGAGAAAAGCCCTGGGGCAGATGTGCAAAAACGAGACAAATGGTTGTGTTTAGATCATCGCTATGATATAAGTGCTCCTGCATCAATCACGATGCATATTATAAGCCAGGCTGTGTAGTAAAGCCCAGCGGTAGGCCTTGCCCTCCATTATGAGGGCTGCTGATGTGTTTTGCTACCATGAAGACGTGCAGGCTGGTATTGTGCTAGTTTTGGCCGACAGAGAGCCCAATATTTTATTGCTTTTAAAGCTTCTGCTTCCTTCCCTGGATGAAGTATTACAACTACTGTTTGTTATTGAGCCAAGAAACGGCAGGTAACAGAGGCCATTCACCGTCCGCCAGGAGGAGGGGTTGTGCACTTCACGGAGAATTGACTTTATATTGAGTCTCATAAAACACTGCAACCTACTCAAAGACGTTACTATGGAGGCAAGTAAATAGATGTGTTTTTTCCCCTCATCCCGTTTCTGGAGATGGTCACCATCCAGCCTGCATCTCTTTTGGCCAAGGAGCGTTGGTATGTTTGGAAAAATACTCCGCTGAGGGTTTTTGGGTCATTAATAAAGCCTAATTGCAGCTAAGCAAGCTGTTATCGGCTTCTCCTTAAACAAGCAGTTTGCTATGAAATCTGAGATCCTGCACTCATTTGTGCTGTGTTGGTCAGTTCAGCGTTTATATAAACACTTTATAAATCCTCCATATGAAGCGGTGCGAGCCTGCGGCCGACCTCTGTTGCCTGCAGCCCCTTTCTTCATGCTTATTTTAAAACATCTCAGATGTTTCTTATGGTTTATTGAGGAGCCACAATCCATCGACATGCACCGAAAAAATCCCGGCCATCGTCGTTTCTTGATTTGGCCGTCGGAGTTATTGCCTTTGTCTGCGCTAAGCAAAATATACATGTTTCACTTCTTGAGGAGCCTCCAGTGCCAGCGACTCGCAAAATTAGGGCTTCGTTTGGCAGGAAATTACAAATCCGCCTTTCAGACGACGACATCCTACCTGTACATCACCCGCTAAAGACCTGGAGCAGATCCGTGCACCATTTATTCCTCATTTACATTAAGAACGATGTCTTCCATGGAATTAGATGTATGCAAATGAGCTCATTAAGCAGTCTGATTAAGGGTCAGTGATGTATAACCGTTGCTTAGCGAGAGTTCGCTGGCAAAACGCAGTCATTTTAATGGGAAGTGATGGATTTGGGCGGTTTGGAGGAGAATGGAGAGTGTGCAGATTTCACTCATGTTCAAGTTGGTCTTGCTGCAAACTAATCCAACAACTAGTTTGCAATGCATCAAGTTCTTACGAATATGTCCATGCTGTTCGCATTAATGCTGATTTATGACATTTATTAACTCTGCTACTCAAATGCCACGTATTCCACCTGCGCAGAAATCAACAGCACAACTGGGTTGAAATGTACATTCGCCGGCCACTTTATTAGGTACCCCTTACAAGCACCGGGTTTGACCTCCTTTTTGCCTTCAGAAATGCCGTAATCCTTTGTGGCATTGATTCAGCAAGGTACTGGAAATATTCCTCCATATTGAGATGATAGAATCAAGCAGTTGCTGCAGATTTGTCGGCCGCACATCCATGATGCCAATCTCCCGTTCCACATCCCAAAGCTGCTATATTAGATTGAGATATTGTGTCTGTGGAGGCCATTTGACCACAGTGAACTTGTTGTCATGTTCATGAAACCAGTCTGAGATGATTCTCGCTTTATGACATGGCGCGTTATCCTGCTGGAAGTAGCCATCAGAAGATGGGTACACTGTGGTCATAAAGGGATGGACATGGTCAGCAGCAATACTCAGGTAGGCTGTGTCATTGACACCATGCTCAATTGGTACTAATGAGCCCAAAGTGTGCCAAGAAAATCTCCACCACAACATTACAACACCACCAGCAGCCTAAACCGTTAATACAAGGCAGGATGGATCCATGCTTTCATGTTGTTGAAGCCAAATTCTGACCCGAGCATCCGAATGTCGAGAAATGGAGACTCATCAGAGCAGGCAACATTTCTCCAATCTTCTATTCTCCAATTTTGGTGAGCCTGTGTGAATTGTAGCCTCAGTTTGCTGTTCTCAAGCCACCTTTTCACTGCACAAGACAAACGACAAACAACAGACCAGAGATTTTTTATTTCCAATAGAGAGTAGTCCAGGAGCTGCGTGGAGTTCTGATCATCTCCGCATGCGGACAATTTGGATTCTGATTTGAGCTGCTGATCCATTAAAATATTTGAACTTGTGCGACGAGACCGTACGCGACCGGCTGACCGGATGTGATGTATTCCAGTGTTGTCCGAGCAGATCCGTGTGCATGAGATGAGAAAAAGTAGATTTTGTGAATCAGAAAAAAGTTTATGTTAAAAAAAAATTCTATTTATAAATGAGTAATAAAAAATAGTTTTTAAATGTTGTCTTCAGATTCCCTCCAAAAGTTTTAGTATTCATTCATTCTATCATGGTGAACGGCTTTTGTGCTTATTTCAGGCACTTCTGTGCGACTGCCACAAGGGGGCGAACTCCGACAGTTGTGTCTAAACAGGGCAGTGGAAAGGCAGCTTTAGCTGACAGGAGCGGCACTCGGTGTGCTCTTCAGCTGCTGTAGCCCATCCGCCTCAAGGTTGGACATGTTGTGTGTTCAGAGATGCTCTTCTGCAGACTTCAGTTGTAACGAGTGCTTATTTGAGTTACAGTTGCCTTTCTATCAGCTGGAACCAGTCTGGCCAATCTCCTCTGACCTCTGGCCTCAACATGGCATTTGCGCCCACAGAACTGCCGCTCACTGGATATTTCCTCTTTTTCAGAGCATTCTCTGTAAAGCCTAGAGATGGTTGTGCGTGAAAATCCCAGTAGATCAGCAGTTTCTGAAATACTCAGAGCAGCCCGTCTGGCAGCAACAACCATGCCACGTTCAAAGTCACCTAAATCCCCTTTCTTCTCCATTCTGATGCTCGCTTTGAACTGCAGCAGATCATCTTGACCATGTCTACAAGCCTAAATGCATTGAGTTGCAGCCATGTGATTGGCTGATTAGAAATTAGCGTTAACGAGCAGTTGGACAGGTGTACCTAATAAAGTGGCCAGCTAGTGTATAAGAAAATAATAACACTAATTGCAATATTAACCAGAAGCATTTCTAAAAACAATAAACAAAAATAAATAACTTTGATGAAATTATAACCAATATACGTACCACAAAAATTAAAATGGTTTCTTACAAAAGAGGTCAAAAGGTCATGTAAACAAGTCATTGCATATGAACTGTACTTTACACACGTTTGAATAAACTAATAGAGAGTGTCACACCCCTGACCCTAAAAAAGTTCATCCTCAATCCTCATCTGAGAATAGGATTTTGATGAGGATCCAGGAGAAAACAACACATGGCATATAAACTAGAGGCCAGCCGACAGGGGAGCCATCAGAAAATCAGCGCTACATCGGGGCCGTAACCGTGAGAGGAGATGAAAAATGAAAAGTTTTACAGCCTATGTCTTCCATATGAGGGCCGAAGTGCAGATGTGGGACTGACTGATGATGTGCATCTCCATTGGTCAACAGCTGCTCGTAGTATTAAGCTGAGTTTACAGTGTCTGTTCTTCTAATATTATAGCGCTGGCCTTTGTTGATCATGATTTGACAAACAGTTTTTGGGTTTAAACAGAGTGTGTCAGTATCTAAATCATTGAGACAATCAGATCAGCTATTTGGGTTTTACCGAGTGTGAAGCCCAGTCGTCGCTTCAGTTTTTAATTGTAAATTAATGGAGAAGTCTAACAAAGTTTATTTCATAGCTCTGGTTAAAAAAACAATACATACACATTTTAACTATTTGACACTTTTTCTATAACATTTATGTTTTTCCCTTAGTTGAAAGTTTTTACATATTTGTAAAAATAAATGTAAGAAATAAAATTAAATTAGAAAATTATAGGAGCTTAAAACACTGATTCAAAATAAATGATTAAACAAATACATAAATACAAATAAATAAATACACATTTTAATTATTTGAAACTTTTATCGTAACTTTTTTTACTTTTCATTTCACATTTTTGTGATATTTTTCCACTTTGCTGAAATTTTTTTTACATATTTGTAAAAATAAATATAAGAAATAACATTAAATTAGAGGAATCTAAGAGCTTATTTCATACCTCTGATTAAAAACGAATAAAAACAAATAAATAAATTAATAAATGCACATTGTAGCTATTTAAAACTTTTTTTTACTTTTCTTTTTATGTATTTTATTTTTTTCACATATTTGTAAAAATAAATGTAAGAAATAAAATTCAATTAGAGGAATATAGAAATTTATTTCATACCTCTGATTAAAAATAATAAATAAAAAAACAAAACAACAACAAATAATAATAAATAAATAAATAAATAAAAATAAATAAACAAACAAACAAACAAACAAATAAATGCACATTGTAGCTATTTAAAACTATTTAAAAAAATTTTTTTCACATATTTGTAAAAATAAATGTAAGAAATAAAATTAAATTTGAGGAATTTAGGAGCTTATTTCATACCACTGATTAAAAACAAATAAAAACAAAAAAATAAATAAATAAATAAACAGATAAATAAATATATATATAAATAAATAAATAAATGCACATTGTAGCTATTTAAAACTTTTTAACTTTTCTTTTTATTTATTTTTTTTTCTCAAATATTTGTAAAAATAAAATGTAAGAAATAAAATTCAATTAGAGGAATATAGGAACTTATTTCATACTTCCAGTTCAAAATAAATAAAAATATAGATAGTTAAATAAATAAATAAATAAATAATTTAATTTAATTTAATTTAATTTAATTTAATTTAATTTAATTTAATTTAATTTAATTTAATTTAATTTAATTTAATATCCAGCTTACACCAGCCTAGGATGGTTGGCAGGTTTTAGCTGGTCGACCCGCCTGGTTTTAGAGGGGTTTTGGTCATTTCCAGGCTGGTTTCCAGCCTGGTCTTAGCTGGTCAGGCTGGAAAGTGACCATCTAAAAGCAGCTTGACCATCCTGGTTTAAGCTGGACATAGCTGGTTTTGGCTGGGCTCCCAGTCTGGCTAGGCTGGTCAAGCTGGTTTTAGATGGTCATCTCCCAGCGGCCTGACCAGCTAAAACCAGGCAACCAGTCTAGGCTGGTTTGAGCTAGATTTTGCAGCAGGGATGTGAAACTACACAATGACAATCACTGCTGATGTTTGTTTGTGTGTTGCACTAAACAATTTATACTTTTTTTTGTAGCTTTTTGGCCTATAAGCATATATTTTTAAGGAAATGACCCACCATTATATGTGCTAGCTACACGTTCATATTTTAAAATAATAATAATAAAAAAACGTAATTGTTTTTTGAAGTGTGTACTCTTTATGCATCCATTTAAACACATTATTTCACTCCCATTACCATTGATTTAAAAGACCACTCCCAAACAAAAGGTCAAGACCTGGCCTTGCTTCTGTAAACTCTCATAATTCTCCTCTTAGTGTTTGAACAAGCTCTTTTCCTCGAGGGGAAAGTGTTAATGCATTTAATATCTCAATTACGATAGGCAGGACTCCAGATCTCGCTCGGAAAGCAGTCTTGCATCACTGAAACGAGACCAAGTGTGAACTTCTGACCATGTTGTGAAAGCACCATTTACCGAAGGGAATGAGATTGAAGATTATTTGCAACCGGTGAACTTTCACTGTGCACCTCGTCTAGCGGATGACATAAATCTTACTTTAAGGTTTCATTTGTTTACATTAGGAACATCTTTTTAAAATCTTAGTTAATATCAACATTTACCGTTTATTTGTAAGCAGCTCTGTCTGTTGGCATTAGTGAATATACAGTGAAGTAGCGAGACATTCTGTATTAGCAGACTGTTAGGTTGTTGATATGGTTTTACAATAAGAATACACACATGAGAAGCTATAGTCAGTAGAACAGCTGTTAACAGACAATCAAATGATGTATCAGTAGATTTTAAGCAGAAACTCGCTGTAGGGCTGCAGCTATCGATGACTGATTAATCTATCAATGTGATCTGTTGATTAATCGGTCAAGTCTTTTCCATTTTGTTTGAAGGCCTTTTGAACTAAGAGCAATAGAGCAGTAAATACTGTATAAAAGCCAATCACATAAACACACACACACACACACAATTGTTTTTTTATGAAAAGTGGGTACATTACTAAGGTTTCCATTCATTTTTTACTCTCCAAACTGTATATTGTATTAAGGTTGGGCTGATAAAACAGCATAAAAACCCCTTTTCAGTGATTATCAGCTGTTACCATCAGGAAAAAGACTGAGAATGCCAATGTGTAAAACTAATAGACTGAAGCTTTCGTTTGTTCCTACCTCCATAAAACTGTTGAACTCTACCAATAACACTGCTCCTGCAGTACGCTAGCACTTGACTGGGTTCTGTGTTTTATATATTTATATGTATATACGGTCTTATTCTGTAAACAATGTATGTTCTTTACTGTTTGTTCTTAATTGTTTTGTTTTATTTATTTTTACTGGCAGTTTAGACAATGTTGTAGCACCTTTTATGCCCAAGACAAATTTCCTCTCGGGGACAAATAAAGTTAAACCTAAAACAGGATGAAATATTGTCACAAATGTTGAAAAAAGTCACTGCAAAAATCTGTCATTTTAGCACAAAAATCTGGTGCAGTATATGTCAAAAGCATCAGTGCAATATCAAACAGCACCCGTGAGAACAGCACAGTTATATCGTTAACAGATTCATTCATGCCAAGCAGTGGGTGCAGGGTCGGTGAGCGGTCTGTGTATATTTTGCCCACTCAAATATGTCATAAAAATCTCTTTTCTTGTGATAACGGGATTTCGTTGAGAAATATTTTCCTCACGCTTGCATGCATATATATATATATATATATATATATATATATATATATATATATATATATATATATATATATATATATATATATATATACCACACGTGCTTTAATATATATATATATATATATATATATATATATATATATATATAAATATATATATATATATATATATATATATATATATATATTTTTTTTTTTTTTTTTTTTTTTTAATAATCGATTATTTTCGGTCGATTAATTGGACCAGCTTTTCCTGTTTTCTTTAAAGATAGGAATAAAGAGCAACAAAGCAGTAACATTTTATAAATGCTAATCACTTCCACTGTAAACAGTTATTTTAATGGCAAAACTCATCCTATAATCACTAAAGCTAAAACAAATGACTTAGGGCGTACTCACATTATGCTATCCAAACCGTGCTCAGGCTCCTTTCCCAGATCATTTGAGAAGTGTGAGTGCGCTGAATCGGGCTCAGTCACGGCTCAGTTGGTCAGCCCTAGCCCGGTTGAAAGAGGTGTGCCAGAGCGTGGTTCACTTGGGCTTTGGCGCGGTACGCTTATGTGTGAGCGCAAAGCATGCCTGAACCTGAAACTGAAAGCAAGCCGTGACTTTTACGGGATTGTTTGATATGGATTTATTAATCATTCTCACTGTTCAATGAACACAAACTGTCACAGATTATTACAACCGCTCACTGCACCACAGCTGCACCTTCAGCAAACCTCCTAATTCCTGCAGCACCAGGACTTTATGATTGTTTATGAGCGTCAGCAGTGGCTGATTTGTTCGGCCAAATATTTGACTGTGTCTCACTGCATCCCAAACCACTAAAACAATATAGTTAAAGAAATCTCCACTGTGTTGAGCAAAATCGCTTACTGAGCAGAGCATCATCGATGAAGTAAGCGTGCCCAGGCATGAATGTAATGTGAGTGCGGGCCGTCAGGGGAGACGGGATGGGGGACAAGCGTGCTTTGGCCTGGTTCAAGTCAACTGTACATAGTGTGAGGACACCCTTACTGTCCTAATAACCAAAAAAAGCGCTCAGAATTGAGTCAATGAGCAATCAAAAAGCTCTTGTTGCTGACTAATCTAATCACCTCTGATTGGCTGCTGCAGTCATAATCTCAACAGAAGCATATGTGATTGGTTACAAGGACCAGTGCTACAATAAAAATGTAAAACTGAAACGAGCACAAATCTGAAAGTATTGACTCAATTTGACAATAATATTCATTTTCAGCTGTAAAAACTGACTTTAATTGTGCAGGGTCATTTTTTTGCACCTTATCTAGACTTTTAGCTCTGAATTTGCCCTGAAAGGTCACAGTAAACGGCTCCTATTATAAGCGCAGATTTACTGTGGGCAAAGCTCATTAGACTCAAGAAACTGCTGGAGACACAATGAATAATGGCTTGTCTGGGCATGTTTGCGCAGTGCTCTTTAATCGGTGTCACCGTGCCCGCAGTCGTGTGGATTTTGGCACGGATCCTGCTGGAGGACTGACAGTGCCCACCATACGCCCTTTTCTGTGCCCTTCTCACCCGTTTCAGCTCCACCTGAGCTGGCACCGCGGTAATTAGAAGCAGGAAAGCGTAATAACTCAGACTGGTGATAATGAAATAAAACTGTGAAGCAGGAAAAAAAATTGGGGAATATCATGTGAGCTGCAGTCATTTCCCAGATGAAGTAGTGTCTGGTAAAAAGGTGAGGCCTGAGACTGGGAAAGCAAAGTCTTGCAGACTTTTGGCTGCTTTAGTCCTTCTGTCTTTCTTCATCACTTCTTCTCTGCCCAATGCAAAATGCTCACCATTGTGAAGAGGAAAACAATTAGCATGTGCTTAAAGTAGAATGAAGCTGAAGTAAAAGTCTGACGGTAAAACAAAATCCTCTGTCAACCTTAATAAATATTAATACTCAGCTAATTAGTAGTTTATTGCGCTAAAAGTCTTTGTTATTGGTTTGTTAATAGCGTGAATTGTACATTATGATGGCAAATAAGTTGAATAAAAAGATGAAGGGCTCTATTTTGACGGTTTTTTCCTGAGATGGCAAAACGCAGTGCGCAAACGCTTTCAGGGCGTGTCAGGACGCGTTTTTGCTCATTTAAGGACGGGAAATCTGCTTTGCGCCGTGGCGCATGGTCTAAAAGGGTTGAGTTTATTTTCTTCATGAGTTATAGGTGTGTTTTGAGAATAAACCAATTAGAGTCTCATCTCCCATTCCCTTTAAGAGTCAGCTGCGTCGCGCCAAGAGCGCATTCGCTATTTACAGGACGTAAAGTAAGACTAAGTGGAAAAACTGAGCATTTCACAAGCAAACAGGTAACAGTTTTTTAACAGAAAACTGTTGAACAGAGCATCTACTGCGTGAGAATGAGAGATAATGGATCACTTTCACATTCGCTCTTGGATAGGGAAACCTTTAAGCACAGCATCAATTAGTCTATAAACAAATACTTTTGTTTGTTAAGCGCAAATATTCGTTTCAAAACTATTTCTAAATTCAGTTCTAATTTCCAGCAAACGAATAAATGAACAATATTAACAAAATGTGCTTAAAAACCTGAGTATTATCCTAAAACACATGCTGTGCCCGATATGGTCTAAAACCTGACAGGTGGGCAAATCTAAGCTTGTTTTTAATAAAACAAATATAAATATGGATATAATAAATAATACTGCTAATAATAATAACATTATACAAAAGCAAATTGTTATGAATGAACTGAAAAAGCCTCCCGAGATGAAGAAGACATAAAAGCAGTGATTTTTCATATTTATGAAGGCTAGAAAATAATGTTTTGTAATATTTTAATCCTTTATATTGATATTCTATATCTATTCTTATTATATCCTATATATGTCCTTAATATTTACATTTTTTCATATGTAAAGATATTTGCCTATTGCTCTCTTGTGTGTATTAAGCAGTGTGAAAGCAAGGTGCAACTCTGCGCTGGAGTTTAGAACGGGTTTGTTTTGGTCTAATGAAAAATCTATTACAGATTCTCGAACGCCTTCCTTTTAAGACCAGAACGCCTATGGGCGCAAAAATGAGCGCTAATGCATTTGCTATTTAAACAGCGTAGCGCAACGCCTCAAAACGACTCTTGCGCCAAGCTTAAACTACCAAAAGACTATTGCGCCACGCCTTGCGCCACACTGCGCCGGGTGTATGATAGGGCCCGAAATGTATGCCAGTTCCCTAACCCTGATAATATATTATATATATGATTTATTTTTACATTTAAAAGTAGATTTTAATTACCTGCCTCTTATTAAGATATGAAATGTTTATTAAAACTTACTGTATAACATATGATCATATTTTATTATTACAACCTTGATAACTATTAATAAGCAGCTAATTAGTCATTTATTGAGCTAAAAGTCTCAGTCAATGGTTAGTTAATAGTGTGAATTGTACATTATGTTAGCAAATAGGTTGCAAAGAAGAAGAAACAAAGATTAAATGTATGGAAGATCCCTAACCCTAATAATGTATTATAAATTATTTATTTTTACACTTTAAAGTAGTTCACACCATTAACTATTGGCTTATTACCTGCCTATTATTAAGATATTAACTGTTTAATAGCCCTTAATGCATAAAGTATGATCTTATTTTATTATTACCACCTGACAACTATTAATACTTAGCTAATTAGTAGTGTATTGAGCTAAAAGTCTTTGTTATTGGTTTGTTAATAGCGTGAATAGTACATTATGATGGCAAATAAGTAGACAAAAAGCTGAAATGTATGACAGATCCCTAACCCTACTCCTGATAATGTCTTATATGTGATTTATTGTCGCACTTTAAAGTAATTCACATCATTGACTACTTCCTTATTACCTGCCTATTATTAGGATATTCACTGTTTATTAGGACTTACTGTATAAAATATTATCTTATTTTATTATTACTACCTTAAAAACAATTAATAAGCAGCTAATTAGTAGTTTTAACACTTTAGGAAAGTAACAATTCACATCATCTTGTTTTACATTTCTAATTGTAAGCAAACCCTGAACCAAACACTTACCTCCCTAAATAACTAACTAACTAACTAACTAACTATTATTAGGCTAATTAGTAGTGTAATAAGCTAAATGTCTTAATGGTTTGTTTGCATGAATTATGTATTAAAATAAATAATTTTTATGAGATGATTCATGATTAGTTAAAGTAGTAAATATACAGAGCCAATATCAACAAAATCTGATAGTTTCTTTAATTTTTTTCTTTAATTATAATTAAATTTTTATTGCACAATATTTTCCCTCTAAAATAATATATATATATATATATATATATATATATATATATATATATATATATATATATATATATATATATATATATATATATATATATATATACATATTTATCAAACCAGACCCACTGTAATTAATTTCTTTTTATTATATTACATTATATTATATTATATATTATGACAATTGCCTAAATATAATATAATAATATAATATAATATAATAATAAAACATAATATAATACAATATAATATAATATAATGATATAATATAATACAATATAATATAATATAATGATATAATATAATATAATATAATATAATATAATATAATATAATATAATATAATATAATATAATATAATATAATATAATAAAAAATATAATATAAGCACATTTAGGCAATTATTCATAATATTTTATCTGAATAAGGTTTTTTTTTTGTAATGTTTATTTAAGCAATTTATATATTATATTGTATTATATTATATACCAATCTGAATTATTATTATTTTTTAATTCTGAAACATACATTTTGCCATATTTAAATATGTACTGAAGTAACACGATTTCTGAAATGAAACCATTCAGTTCATAAACGCATATTCTAGTACGTCTAACTGTTCATCATCTCATCCCTTCAGTTTATAAATGCTGGGGTCAAACATAAACACATGTCTAATAAGGCGGCGGTTTCTCCTAATATATTTGAGTTGGCACAAATCCATCATCCAAGTCAGCATCTCAGGCATCAAATCTGGCACGAAGCATCACTGTTGTGTTGATCTGATGACACAGAGCTAACACTAAAAGAAAGGAACGGCAAATACAGTCAGAAAATGCAGAAACACAGCCGTCTGGGGACTAGAAGAGCGAGAGAAGGGATAAAACAGACGGACAGATGGATCTGCATTGAAGAGATTGGCCCGATCAAGTGTTTCTTATGTAATACCACACTCAAATTGCACTGCCAAAGCTTTTTAGCATGTTTGTAAACCTGGCAGGTCTAAAGCACAGCTCTCGAATCAATATTTGAAACAAGTTTTCATCTGAAGAAATCATTTTCAGACAGAGCTGGAGCTGCCGTGGTGCTTCAATTTTATTAAAACTAATGGGTTTTTTGCACAAATAAATAAATCTTTTTGTCTAAAACATCCACATTTTTGTTTGGGGCAGGAGGTTATGTGAAAACTCCAACACAGGCTCATTCTGAAAAAGTAGCCCTGTATAAGTTTCTGTAGGTCACTAATTATGTAGCCAGAAATACGTATGGCTGCATTTCGTCTATAAAACGAACGGTACAGGGCGGTCTGACGCTGTTCCTTTTTGCGGTTACCAGCTGACCGCTTACCTCCTTATGAACGTTTTCCCACTGTAACCGGTTTGTCCAGTGGCTCGCCGTGTACATTGGCTGACTTGAAACGCAGAGAGGAGTTAACCGTGATGCAAGGGGTTCAAGTACGTCTAAGAACAGCTCCAAAATGCGTGTAAGACAAAAACAAAAGCCAAAAAATAAAATAAACAAGTAAATAACAGGATGAAGATGTGGTAAAATCTGAAAATATGGTAAAAATCAGGTGAGGGCTTTTCTTTTTCTGGATTGCTTTTAAGAAAACACTGTCAGTTGGGTTCAGGGAAAAGGGTAGGCGGGTCAATTGGTGCTTTTGAAAACACTATTGGTTGGGTTAAGGGAAGGAGGGTGGGTCAGTTGATCAGTTGGTCAGTCAGTCAGTCAGTCAGTCGACGAAGAGCATGAATGGCACTCAGGAGAGATTTGAGATCTGAAAAAGCTTTAACTGCAGCCGCTGGCGGATTCTTGAAAACAAAAACTGCAAAAAAAAAACAGCTCCTGGGGCGTATTTGGCACTCTCCGAAATAAATATAGAGGGGTACATTTTTAGAATGAGCCTGGGTTGGAAAACTTGTTCTGTATGTAAAAAAAAAACTATTAAATGTGAAAGAGGACAACAATGTTTCCTACTAAACATCTGTCTGGACAAGTTTTATATAGCATATGTTTGGTGTCGCCTTACAGCAAGAAGGTCGCTGGGTCACTGGTTCGAACCTCGGCTCAGTTGGTGTTTCTGTGTGGAGTTTGCAGTTTCTCCCTGCCTTCGCATGGGTTACCTCCGGGTGCTCTGGTTTCCCCCACAGTCCAAAGACATGCGGTACAGGTGAATTGGGTAGGCTAAATTGTCCGTAGTGTATAAGTGTGTGTGTGAATGTGTGTGTGGATGTTTCCCAGAGATGGGTTACGGCTAGGAAGGGCATCCGCTGCGTAAAAATTTGATGGATAAGTTGGCGGTTCATTCTGCTGTGGCGACCCTGGATTAATAATGGACTAAGCCGACAAGAAAATGAATGAATGATGTAATGTTTTGGAGATTAATTTCATCATTTCATTATATCATTTTACGAAGATGGAATCATAATGTTTAATATGGTCATATTTTAAAAAACAGATTCAAAGAGACTAAAGTCAAAAAATGGCCAAAATATAGTCAAAGTTTATGAGCTTAAAGTTATAGATTTGTATTTTATCTATAGATTTTGTATTTTATTTGTATTGTATTTAAATCATTATTCACACATGTACTGCCTCGTGATGCCCTGACTTTATAAAAGACCAATTATATAATCCCTCTCTGAACATGATGATTTTTACCTAAACATTTAAATAGGATTTGTAATATTATTCAGTTTAAATTGTGCATTTTACAAATGTATGACATTTAATAGACCAAACACACTGATAGGATTGAATTATAATGAATTATTATTTAGTGGCAAGATCCGATGTCACTTCGTGCAGTCATGAATAATTAAGAAGCAGGGTCTTCTCTTAGGATAAGAAAACTCCGCTATGAATAATAATGAGAAACCGACGCGTCATCACTCCACTCGCAGATTTGAGCTGTGTCACAGATTTTGATCCGCCTCAAAAATGATTTTAAACCCAGAACAAGAAATTAGCTGACAAAAGCTCAAAATTATCCAGTTTTCCCCACAATTAAAGCTGACAGGTGCTAACATTGTCTTAACTGATGCTGAACACACACACACACAAACACAAACACACACACACACACACACACATCTGTTTAAATCTCAAAAAAAAAACTCCAGGGTGTCTTGAACCTTTAAACTATCACAAAATGGAAAGAATGAAGAATGGAAGGAATGGCCGAATGAAGGAAGGACCAAACTGATGAAGAAAGGAAGGACCAAATTAATAAATGAAGGATTTGAGGAAGGACTGAACAACTAAGAAAGGAAGGAAGGAAGAAAGAAAGGAAGGAAGGAACGGACAAACAAACAAATAAATGAATAAATGAAGGACCTAACAAACGAACGAGTAAGTGAGTGAACAAATATTAATGTTTCTTTATTTAGCCAGATAAAAACCCATTGAGATCAAGATCTCATTTACAAGGGTGACCTGGCCAAGAGGTCCACAACACACAACTTATTGAAAAAATAAAATAAAATAATAATAATAATAATAATAATAATAATAATAAATAGAAAATAATAGAATATAAAAATACAGTTTAGTTGTTCAAATATACCATTATAATGAATTAAAAACACATACATTGAGAAATGGACTGTTGTTGTTTAAAAGGATAGAGCGAAAGTTGTAATTGGGATGAGCTCAGATGTTTTTAGTTCAGACTAAAGAGTGAATGAAGGGAGGAACAAATGAAGGAACAAATAAATGAAGGAAGGAATGAATAAAGGAAGGACAGAACAAACAAACAATGGAAGGAAGGTTGGAAGGAATAACCGAATATAGGAAGATCACTAAATGCAGTGCAGAATATTACGTTTACACATCCCTGGACAAACTGCATCTAAAATCATTAATTTTTACATATGTTTTGAGTAATATTTACAACAGATACTTTTACTTGCACTACATGTTTAGGCAAGTAATAGTACTTTTAATTGAGTATGATTTTTCAGTATTCTTTCCACCACTGCAGACGGCTGCTTCTCACTCACGGCTGTCTATGCTAATGGGCGGGGCTTTCCCCCTGTGATGACATGTACAAAGGGGGGATGTCAATCAAAGTGTTTCTGTAGACAGTTTTTATCAAGAGTGGTTATAAAAAATATAATTATCTAATGTTTACCATCAGAGGCTGGATATATGCACACACTGTTGCACACAAAAGTGTTTAAACCTTTAATAAAAGTGATTTCTGTATAATTAGTGCCCTTAACACCTAATTCTAATACTTCAGCTCTGGAGAATCTCCATTTAGCAGTATATGAAGACAGTATCTTACCACCCAGTGTGTTTGCGGCAGCAGCAGGTTCCCAGTGTGCGTCTGTCAGCGTGCGCCTGCTGCTGTTTGATTACAGTGAGCCGCATCTGTCACTCAGCACATCTGTATATGTGTGTTCGCGGCACAAGGAAGTATCAGGTGAGACTTGGGTTAACAGAGAGCTTTTCCTCTGTCAGTGTTCGGTAAAGAGGAGCCTCGGGGGTCTGCGTTCATCATCAGGTGCTGAAAACTCAAGTCTCCGGACCCACATGTCCAGAACACCGGCTGGAAAACACACAGAGAGAGAGAGAGAGAGAGAGATAGATAGAGAGAGACCAACACAATTACTGGTGTTTTTCTGCATCAATTTATACTGCATTGTTAACTAATCTAATGGATGGATGGATGGATGGATGGATGGATGGATGGATGGATGGATGGATGGATGGATGGATGGATGGATGGATGGATGGATGGATGGATGGATGGATGGATGGATGGATGGATGGATGAACGGATAGATAGAACGATAGAATGATAGATGGATCAAAAGATCGACAGAACAATAGAATTATAAATAGAATGATGGCTGAATGGATATAACCTAAAGATTAAATGGATGGATGGAATGACAGATAGAATGATGGATGGATGGATGGATGGATGGATGGATGGATGGATGGATGGATGGATGGATGGATGGATGGATGGATGGATGGATGGATGGATGGATGGATGGATGGATGGATGGATGGATGGATGGATGGATGGATGGATGGAATGAGAGATAGAATGATAGATTGGATGGATTGATGGATGGATGGATGGATAAATGGATGGATGGATGGATGGATAAATGGATGGATGGACTATAGATTGGATGGATGGAACAATAAAATGATAGTTGTATAGAACGAAGGATGGATGGATGGATGGATGGATGGATCGAAGTATGGCTGGATATAATGATAGACTAGATAGATGGATGGGTGGATGTATAGAACAATAGATAAATGGGTGGATGGATGGATGGATGGATGGAATGACAGATAGATAGAACAAAGGATAGATATATGGATGGATGGATGGATGGATGGATGGATGGATGGATGGATGGATGGATGGATGGATGGGGGATGTATAGAACAATAGATAAATGGATGAATGGATGGATGGTTGGATGGAACGACGGACGGACGGATGGATGGAATGACAGATAGATAGAACAATGGATGATATATGGATGGATGGATGGATTGATGGGTGGATGGATGGATGGATGGATGGATAAAACAATAAATGGATGGATGGATAAAACGATAGATGGATAGAATGATAGTTGGATAGAATGAAAGATGGATCGATGGATAGAAAAATAGATGGATAGATAGCTGAATTGAACAATAAAATGATAGATGGATGATTAATAGATGGGCAGATGGATGGAACAATAGAATGATAAACAGAATGACGGCTGAATGGATATAACAATAGATTGAATGGATGGATGGATGGAATGACAGATAGAACGATAGATTGGATGAATGGATGGATGGATGGATAGATGGATGGATGGACTATAGATTGGATGGATGGATGGATGGATGGACTATAGATTGGATGGATGGATGGATGGACTATAGATTGGATGGATGGAATAATAGATAGAATGAACAATAGACAGACAGATGTACAGACAGATAGATTGGATGGATTGAACAAGAGATAGATGATAGAACAACAGATCGGACTGATGGATGGATGGATGGCTAGAATAATAGAAAGAACGATAGACAGACAGACAGACGAACGGACAGATGGATATCAGGTCAATTACACACAGTAAAAGGCCAAAATGCTGTGCAAACCTTCTCTTACTTTATACACACTGTAATATCTCTGCTGGAAACTCAATGTACCTTTGTAACAAAATGAACACTTGGCAGTCTATAAGTTTATCAAGTTCTTCAATTTCTTTAAAGGATCTGTAATATCAATAAATTTCTTCCCTAATGCAGCCAATCGAACAGCCAAGAAAAACACAAAACCTCAAATATGCGGCTGTAATCTGTGAAAGGATGACTGCATCCATGGTTCGGTCTTTTGATACGTCAGCTATCCCAAACATTCGCTTGGCAGGTAAATCCAATCTCTCTATTTTCAACCATAATTTAAAGAAGGCTATTAGGAGAATGTATCGTCTTACTGTAAAAAGCAGATTCGGTGTATTCAACGTTTTATATGACAAAGAGTGAGCCGTGTCTGCTTTGGCTCAAAATAAGATGCAATATCTGGCCAAAATCATAATTTTATCATTCCTGATACACCATTTTATAGTACAATACACTATAATATACTGTAGTAAAAACTAAAGTATACTACAGCATTCATGAGTTCATCAACGCTGCTACATCATATTATAACAGCCCACATAAACAAATACTAACACAACAACTACTGTAATGTAAACAAATGACCCAATACTGGAGTTTTCTTCAACTATATATAGGCTATATTATACTACAATACAGCAGTTTACTATAGTACAACTTAAAGCATACTACAGTATTTATTAGTTTATCAGTTTGCAATGGTTTTATCATCATAATTTGATCATGTAATTTATATAACGTTAGAACAATGCACATTAAATGATACTATAAATACTTCTCCATTAAAATAGCTGGGTTAAAAATACCCAAACATATAACCCAACTGTAGGTTATTATAGCACCTTCCCAACTATGGGTTATTTTAACCCAGTGCAATGGGTTATATAGTTTTAATCCAATGCATTGGGTTATTTTGATTAAATGTATTTTTCCATCCTGGTATTACTATTGCTACTATTACTACTCTGTTAAAATAGTTGGATTAAAAATACCCCAACATATAACCCAACTATAGGTTGTTATAGTGCCTTCCCACTGTTGGGTTATTTTAACCCAATGCACTGAGTTGTATAAATTTAACCATATGCATTGGGTTATTTTGATTGTTATTTTTTTCATTCTGTTATTACTATTGCTACTAGTACTATTATTAATTTTATAATTATGACTGTGTAAATAAATAACATACAGTTTTCAAAAATATTGAAAGCACCAAATATTTAACTCAACTGTTTGGTGTAAAGCACCAAATATGTTTGAGTTAACCCTTGGGTTTAATGAATAACTCAACGCCATTTAGAGTGTTGTACTATTCATTTAATATTATAGCTGTGAAATTTTAATAACATGCAGTTTTTTTAAAACTATTGAAAAGGCTTTATTTCCATTACATTTTAAGTTCCAGACACTTAAGGGTTTTCATTTGTTTAATATAGATTGAGGCGCGCATATTAATACAGCTGTTCTGTGTCAGTTAAATCAGTTGACTGTTGGAATTAATTTTTTTTAACCCAACTGGTTGAGTTATTTAATAAATAATCCAATAACGGTTAAAAATAACCCAATAAAGCACCAAACATTTAACCCAACTGGTTGAGTTATTAATAAATAACCCAATAAAGGTTAAAAATAATCCAACAAAGAACCAAATAATTTTAACTCAACCATTGGGTTAAATAACTCAACATTTTTAGAGTGTACAGTTTTAACCATAGTAAAGTATCCGCTTGTTAAGTGTGACGTCACGCTAAGCGGCTTCCGGGTCCAGGCGCTCTATTCAACTGAATGGGGAGACTCATGAAATGGTAATAATAAACGTTTACAAAGCAATTTAAGGCTTTCGAAAATCACGATCGCAGTATATATGTCCATGCCTAATATCCGATGGCCAGAAAGTGATTCATTGTTTTATAAATTGTTTAATTTTCGGTATTTGTTATGCAGCAAGCCCAGAGATTGTTGTGTACACTATGATTTTATATAAAATTAACTTTAATGTGTGATAGGAATAAAACGTGATCAGAAACGAATGAATGGCGGCTTGGACCCGGAAACAGTATTACATACGTCACAAACACGTCACCACTTAACAAGCGGATAGGAATTAATCTGTTGTTGCAATTTGATGCTTTGTTGCTATAGTAACAAAACAAGAATATGAAAACATATGACTTAATACTGTAGTTTTCTACAACTGTACCCTGCTAAAAAAAACAGCTTAGGTTGGTTGGCTGGCTTTTGCTGGTTGACCAGGCTGGTTTTGAAGGGGTTTTGGCCATTTCCAGGCTGGTCTTAGCTGGTCAGGCTGGAAAATGACCAGCTAAAACCACCTAAAATCAGCTTGACCCGCCTGGTTTAAGCTGGACATAGCTGTTTTTGGCTGGGCTCCCAGCCTGGCTAGGCTGGTCAAGCTGGTTTTAGCTGGTCATCATGGACCAGCTAAGACCAGGCTGGGAATAGCTGGAAACCAGCCTGGAAATGGCCAAAACCCCTCTAAAACCAGTCTGGTTGACCAGCTAAAACCAGCCAACCATAGGCTGGTTTAAGCTGTTTTTTTCAGTAGGGTTGCTTGTGATTTTAGACTGAATATTCAAAGTACCATGGTAAATACTATAAGTAGCATGTCACAAGTTGTCACTGAATTAATCCGGGTATATAAAAGCGTCTTTACCTCACTTGTGTAAACTGTATTGCTATTAAAGGCCTTCCCCATTTTGTTCGACATCATCCACAAAAAGAAAGAGAGAGCAGATGGAAGAAATTAAACAAGCACCGAGCCATTGCTGCCGTTCTATTAGATATCTGAAGAGAAAATACAATTATTGCTAAAGTGGAAACATACCGCTGGGGGATTACGGGAGGCCTGCTGTTTTTATGTTTTGAGAATGATTGAATTCTCTCTGACCTGAAGGTGAAGCGTTTAGGGGCTGTTTGGGTTAAAAATATGAGGATGGCAAACTGCTTTCATTCCTCATATCTCTCACACACTTACTGCTCATTTCCTCTTTTGAGGATCGCGGTTATGTTTAACAATTAGTGTGTTTGTTTAGAGCTGCAACTCCCCACGTGATGGTGTTTTTTAACCATACTATGGTAAAGTGTATGCCTAATGTATGTTTATTTTGAACACTTTGTTAATGAATTCTACATCGAACTGTAGTAACTATCAATACTGTAGTACTTTTACTAAACTTGTGTATTGCAGTATAATATACCCTATAGAAAAGACTA
The DNA here is from genome assembly GCF_052040795.2 of Danio rerio. Lineage (NCBI taxonomy): Eukaryota > Metazoa > Chordata > Actinopteri > Cypriniformes > Danionidae > Danio > Danio rerio. Next base: position 2,718,196 of record NC_141032.1, read on the forward strand.
TTTTTTATGGTATTTTTACATGAGGATTGAAGTTCCTGCTAAAAAAAAACAGCATAAACCAGCATAAGCTGGTTGGCTGGTCTCAGCTGGTCGACCAAGGTGGTTTTAGAGGGGTTTCGGCCATCTCCATGCTGGTTTCAGTCATTTCCAACCTGGTTTTAGTTGGTCAGGCTAGGAGATTTCCAGCTAAAACCAGCTTGATCAGCCTACCCAGGCTTTGAACCCAGCCAAAACCAGCTAAGTCCAGTTTAAACCAGGCTGGTCAAACTGGTTTTAACTGGTTATTTCCAGGCTGGTTGACCAGCAAAACCAGACAACCAGCCTAAGCTGTTTTTTTTCAGCAGGGATGTTGCTGGGATGATACAATTATGAAGATGTGAACTGATTACCATAATAAATTCTGCAGTATATTTAGTTTTTACTACAGCAAACTCGAGTATTGTAGTTTATACCCCTGTGTTGTTTCATATTGTTTACCACACTTTGAATATTAGGTCTGAAATCACAAGCAAGTATGACTTACAAACATTAGCACTGATTTTCTCCCTATATTGTTTACCACATATTATCTGAAATCACATGTAAATATGACTAACACAACATTAGCACCATTTATGTAACTGTGAACAATGTTGTAGGGCTATTTTGATAGTCATAGGCAGCTAATACGATTTCTATTTTGATTTTGCAAAGAACATGTTTGTGAAATTGTATTATTAAGAAGAAAGTCCGAGTGTGTTAATATAAAACTAACTTTAACGTTAACGTTGCCTCAAATTCAAACGGAGTCCGTTTGGGTTGAAACCGCGCCAAAACATTTACCTCACACATTTGAAAGGCCTCGGATGCGCAGACCAGCTCATTCATCTTCGTGAATATCTGCAAAAACTGTTCCCCAAACGTTTATGTAAGTCTCTCTATATATAATTACGAGGTGGAATTTGAACAATATATTTAATAGGGCAATAATAGCAGGGTGCGCTTAGCTTGCGCAATGTATTGTTCAAAAATACCCGGCTGTAATAACTGCTGAGGCATCTCGGGTGTTTATGTATGAAGAGTTGAGCATTTAGTAAAACATTTCACAGCGAAAATGGCCAAACTGCTCGACTTCTCCGCTTTCAAGCATCAGCCAAATTGCAAACATTAGCAGATGTGTTGAAACGAAAAGTTGTTTTCTTAGTCATCAGCGCCATCTTGAGGAGGGAAAAAAGCATTTTCATGTGCGCCTACAGTTGATTTAATCTAATAATAATACACTCAAAATGTTGTACTGCATGTTTGTAAAAGTGTTTATCAAGTCATTATCAATGTGAATGAATGTATGTGTTTACCATGGTATTACTGCATTATTTGCCCTTTTTAGGTGACTTAAAATAATAACAATAATCTATCTAGTATTTCTTTAAACTCAGCTACAAGATTTTTGCTTATTTTAAGCTCAGTTTTGTGATTGTTTTTAGAAAACATGAAATTAAACTAATTATATATCCCCCCCTCAGGTGGTTCCACACCTTTAGAAAGTTATATCTGTTGAACACAAAAGAAGATATTTTGAAGAATGTTGAAGACATCATTCACATCCATAGTAGGAAAAACAAATACTATGGAAATCAATGGTTACAGGTTTCCAACAATTTTTTAAAATATCTTCTTTTGTGTAATACAGAAGAAAGAAATACAAACAGGTTTTTGATGGGCTGAGTAAATGATCAGATAATTATTATTGGGTGAAATGTCTTTTTAACAAGTTATTTTGCTTCCAATAAAATTAATTAAGAATGTTTAAACCTAGTTAAAAATACTGAATACTGAAAATATATATTTTTCCCCAGTCAACAATCAGAACACCTTAAAAACACTTGTTTAAATAGCAACTATTCTGTTTTTAGTGTTGTTTTAGCTAACTTTTATCTTGATTCAATATTTTCTATAGTGTGCTTTACAATAATACTTTTGCAATAATATACTTTAGATTACAGAATCAGTACCTGGAAGTGAATGGTTACAGGTTTCCAACATTTTTCAAAATATCTTCTCTTGTGTTAGACAGAAGAAAGACCTGCAAACAGGTTTGTGAAGGATGAGTAGATGATCACAGAAATATTATTGGGTGAAATATCCTTTTAACAAGCTATTTCACTTCAAATAAAATAGTTAATGTTTAAAGCTAGTAAAAAATAATGAAATATACTATATATATATATATATATATATATATATATATATATATATATATATATATATATATATATATATATATATATATTCTTACTAGTATATATCGATGGATGGATGGATGGATGGATGGATGGATGGATGGATGGATGGACGGACGGGCAGATAGATAGATAGATAGATAGATAGATAGATAGATAGATAGATAGATAGACAGACAGACAGACAGACAGACAGACAGACAGACAGACAGATAAATCTCTAATCTCCTATCTCCAATTTTAAATCTCGGGTTAAACCTTTCTGTTCAGGATTGCTTTATATATACATGTACATATATAATTTTTTTCCCAAGAGAACAATCAGAACATCCTAATACACGTGTTTAAATCTAGTTAAATCTAGTATTGTTTTAGCTAAGTTTTATCTTGATTCATCTGGTTTAATTCAAGATTTTCTGCAGCGTGCTTTACAATAATGTTTTTGTGCATATACTTTAGATTACAAAATCAGTACCAAATCAAAAAACAAAACTAAACTAACATAAAATTAAGATCACAGTCTAAAGATGAGCACATCCAAATGAATGTTGTGAAAAAATATTAAATAAACCTATAGCAGAAAAATAATTAAAAGCCTAAAATATTAATTTATACACATTTTTCTAGTTTGTAATTTTTTTTTTGCAATAAAAAAATAATTTAAATGTATTTTCTTTCTATTCCTAAATTTATTCTTATTTTTAATAAATATATCTGTTTAATAAAACTGTTTTGTGTAAATGCAGCAAAATATATTATCTTCAATCACTGAGTATGTATATAAAAGAATTCATTTTCAAAAGGGAGTGTACTCATTTTATGCTGAGCACTGTTATGACACGCAGAAAATGGCGTCATGAAGGGCAAACATGCTCATGGCAACAGTCAGTGAATCTTCATTTCCATTTGCGTCATAGTTCTGTCATTACACTTACTCGTGTCACATGCGAGAGGATCTGGACGAACAGAGATAACAGACAAATAAAACCTGCTAAAACTAACAACGACAGGGATTTCTACCATCCGTCTCTTCGCTGATGTCACAGGTGACCTCTGAACATCTCCTCATTTTAACAAAGCAAGTCTTTGGGTTATTCTGTCAAATATATGCATAGTAAAAAGTTTGGAACCATATTTATTCATTTTCTTTAGCTTGGTCCCTTTATTTATCTGGAATCGCCACAGCGGAATGAACCGCCAACTTATCCAGCATATGTTTTACGCAACGGGTGCCCTTCCAGTTGCAACCCATCACTAGGAAACACACATACACACACACACACACACACACACACACACACACACACACACACACACACACACACACTACGGTCAATTTTAGCACACCTAACTCACCAATAGTGGTTGTCTTAGGGGCGAAGCAGTGGTGCAGTAGGTAGTGCTGTCGCCTCACAGCAAAAAGGTCGCTGGTATGAATGTGTGTGTGGATGTTTCTGGAAGGGCATCCGCTGCATAAAAACTTGCTGGATATGTTGGCGGTTCATTCCGCTGTGGCGACTTCGTTTTAATAAAGGGACTAAGCAGACAAGAAAAAGAATGAATGAATGAAAGAACGGTTGTCTTTGGACTTGTGGGGTAAACCAGAGCACCCAGAGGAAACCCACGCCAACACAGGGAGATAATGCAAACTCCACACAAAAATGCCAACTGACCCAGCCAAGGCTTGAACTAGCAACCTTCTTGCTGTGAGGTGATTGTGCTACACACTGCGCCCCTGCGTCGCCAAGATCAGGTTAGCTTAAGTTAAAAAAAATATCAGAGATGGCCTTAAAGGGATAGTTCACTCAAAAATGAAATTATTTACTCTCCCTCAAGTAGATTTAAATCCTTTATGAGTTTCTGTTTTCTGTTGAACACAAAATAAGACACTTTAAAGAAAGCTAAAAACCTGTAACCACCCTAGTAGCAAAGAATTCTGGCCCAGATTTGGCATAAAGCTGGCACAGCAGGCATTCATCCAGCACTGGCATACAGCATGTGGGCCAAACATGGCCCGGGTTTGGCAGAGGTGGCACTGTCTTTAAGGGAGCACACAAGATTTGGGCCAGATGTAAAGCATAGTATTTGGCCCAGATTTAAAAAAAATATATATGTATGTGGGCCGCGTGAGTTTGGCCAGTCTTGACCCACATTTAAAGTATATTAAAATAATTTTTGAGTAAAGAAAAAAATTCTCCCAATTTGAGAAAAAGCACATCAATCGAGTGCCAAAAGCGCAACGCTTCATGCGTTTATCAATTTCATTGCAATCGTGACACACAAACCTATCTGGCCCAGTTCAGGCCCAGTTATGAGTAGGGCCAGACGGAATCTGCGGACGTTTTTTTCTATTTCTGCTGAGAATTTTAGTAAAAGTCTGCGCATTTCTGCGGAATTATTTTGGGAGTATCAGAACTAAAACCTTAATATAAGAAATAAAAAATAATAACTTTTTAACTTTTATTTAATGTTTAAAATGCAAATCCAATTAGATTCCCTTTATTTGGTAAATAAAGCAAGTTTGTCATATAATATATCTAGTAAAAGACAGAAAATATTACTGTACAAACTGCATTGTACATAAATCAGATGAACAATTTCACATTAGTCAATAATATTACTGAAATTAATAAAAAAGAAACTGAATAAATATAAATTTACACACATTTACTCAAGTAAATAAACAGAATTAATGATTGGCTAAAAATCTGCGGAGACTTAGCCCAGATATGGTCCGTGTTTGGCCCTTGACTGGAAGTCAGATTTGGTCCAGTCATGCACTGTAATTTACGGCAGCATGCGGGCCAAGCAAAACCTGATTGTGTGGGCCAGAGCTGGGCCAGAGGAATTTTGCCATGTGGGCATTGACTTCAATAGTATGAAAAATAAACACTATGGAAGTCAATAGTTACAGGTTTCCAACAATATTCAAAATATCTTCTTTATTGTTCAACAGAAGACCCATAAAACCATTAAAGAGTAAAAAAAAGTTTTTCATTTTTTGGTGAACTATCCCTTTAATGATGTATTATTCATTCATTCATTCATTTTCTTGTCGACTTAAGGCTGATTTATACTTCTGCGTTAAGCGCACGCGTATGCTACGGCGCAGCCCACGCGCTGACGCATAGCCCTTCGCCGTGGCCGTCAGCGTCGCTGACGTGCACCTCTCAAAAAATGTAACTACACGTTGCAACAACGCATAGCGCAAGCTCTGTGATTGGTCGGCTTGGTAGCGCTGACGAGTCTGGGCTGGACCGAGAGCCGCACGAGCGGCGCGAGCCCGATGGAGCGATTGCTTACAAGTGAGTAGTCCCGTGAAGGAGCTCCAGATGGAAAGTTTTGTGTTTACCTCATATTTAAACTTGTTGCACATCCGCCGGTTCCTGCCTCAAAATGAGCGAGTTTGAGCCACTTGTACATCCCGGAAGTGTTCAGGAAAAGCAAAACAGCAGCGAAGAAACTCGACACAGAGGAACATTTACACCTCACTGCCAACTAGCGTTTCAGAAGTGTTAATGCAGACCAACAGTGACCGCGCAGAAGTATGAATGCACAGCTACGTGCGTTGCATGCCCCGTGGGTTACGCCAGTCACTTGACGCAGAAGTATAAACCAGGCTTTAGTCCCTTTATTAATCCGGGGTCACCACAGCAGAATGAACCGCTAACTTATCCTGCACATTTTTATGCTGCGGATGCCCTTCCAGCCGCAACTCATCTCTCGGAAACATCCACACAAACTCATATACTACGGACAATTTAGCCTACTCAATTCACCTGTACAGCATGTCTTTGGACTGTGGGGGAAACCGGAGCACCCAGAGGAAACCCACGCGAACGCAGGGAGAACATGCAAACTCCACACAAAAACGTCAACTGAGCAGAGGCTCGAACCAGCGACCTTCTTGCTGTGAGGCGACAGCACTACCTACTGCGCCACTGCGTCGCCTAATGATGTATTAGTGTGATTAATTACTGAGGCCGACAGTTTATTTAACTTTAGTCATGATGTTGGGCTTGTTATCAGTGCGTGCTGAGCATACAAACGCTTGTGTAAACTCAGGTGTCAATTTATAGTGGGTTTGAATGCACTGTCACACCAGTACATCTCAGCAGCAGGTGCAAAGACTCACACTAGAGGAGAAAGCCCGACCTCCGCATGGTCAGAAATGCCGTCTTTGGGGATTTACCTGATTGGGATTTTTGCGGTTGTATCGCCTGATGATATTACCAGCTCTAAGGATGTGCAAACATTATTAAACACGTCTGAGCTTCACTTCTGGACTGAAATCTCCCAGAATAAAGAGCTGAAGAGCGACGCTCAGAGACGCAGGAAAGCACCGCAGTTCATGATGGAGCTATATGAGATGTTCGCAGACAACAATCAGACGCTCAGAAACACGCAGGAAGGAAACATCGTGAGAAGTTTTGCAGGTGTGTACATTTAAAAGCATAGTACAGTTAACAATTTCCTGTAGAATCTATAGCAGGGCTACTCAATTAGTTGGTCATGGGGGCCGGTTCATGAAAAGCATCCCAAACGAAGGGCCGGAGAGATATGACTTGCAATATGAGTGATGACACAACTGCAATATAAGAGCCCATATGCTGTATTTGTGCTCATAAAGACATCCACGTTGGCTTTTTCTACATTAAAATTTGAATATATTGTATTTTAAAACAACAGAATATCACTGCATTGTACAAAAGCCTTTTTTTTTTAAACATTCAAATGTTGTATTTCAGAACACAACAAAAGCAGTGCATTGCTAAAGTCTGGATTTTTCTACATTCAGACACATTCATATTATGTTATGAACTGCATTGGGGATGTAACGATTACAGATTTTGGTTGGCAATAATAGTCTGAAGAATAACGATGGTTTCACGGTGATCACGTCTAATGTAAATTCAAGCTTTATATTAGGTAAGTAGCTGTTTAGATTAACTGTTGTTGCCATCTGCGTTCATACGTAATCATTTTAATAATCATGGGCGTGGTAGTGGGGGGAAAAGTGGACCTGACTACCCAGGGCCCCGTCTAGGGAGAGGGCCCTTTGAAATCCCACCAATTTTTTATTATTATTTTTTTTGTAGCCTACTTAGATATAATTGGCCCCTCCAATTGATGTCAATGTCATTATTTATTTCAAAATATATTGATAACACCCCCCCCCCCAAATGGTTTAGTCCGCCCATAGACGGCAGCCGGCGGCAAACAAGTAACGCAGTGAGTGTAGAGCCTGATCATGCTGCGCAAAAAGCCCAAATCGGGCTTTCAAAAAAAGAAAGACAGGAAGGAAAAAGAAAGGAGGCAGAATGAGGGGAAGCAGCTGATGACTGCTTTCTTTTCAAAAGGTGAACTGAGTTTGCTTGTTATGAAACTACATCTAATTAAAGTTAACATAGTCAACTCCAGACAGCTGCTGCTAATGCAGGGCTCGAAATTGCGACCATTTGGGTCGCATACAGTATAATGCTGATTTGTGTACAGTCATTACTAGGGAAACCGTAATATTTCAGTGCTCCTAAAGCGCCCCCTTGTGACAGAGAATTAATTTTTATTTCCAATAAATTTTTTCAGCTGTTTATGGTCAAATTATTGCAATTATCGATCCATGTGTAAATGTGAAAGAAGTTAATGTGCCTTTTAAAAATCTAAACAACTAAGTAATACTAATATAAGAAATTATATACTTGATTTATCCCTTTTAATGGTTTTAAGGTTGAAATGCAATTGTATTAAATATTTTGTGTCTGTATACGTCTGCAAGATGTCTGTTAAAGATCTCTTGATCTGGAAAGCACCTGCTGTATCAGTTTTACACACATTCTGAATCGCGAACATCTTGAAGATGTCTAATAGAAGTCTATTTCACATCTGATAGGAAACGTCTTGTAGATGTCTTGCAGATGTGAATGCAGACGTCAAATAGACATCTCCGAGATGTACGTGTGCTAATCAAAATCGGCCATTAAGAATCATGATCGGCGCATAACTAAAAAGACAATGGGTGCTCCTAAATTTTTTGGGATGCTCCTAACTTTTTGAAGTTGGGAGCACCAGTGCTACCAAGTAAAAAAAGTTAATTTCGAGCCCTGTAATGTATGTATGGTAATCTTAAATCTTTAGCTTAGTTTGTCAACCAGGCTGCTTGTTGCTGTAAGTAAATTATGGGCCAGGCCAGCTAACGTCAGGTTTCAGAAACAACCAGTGGTTCCGACACACCAGCAGAAGCAGCACTCAATGGTGGTGAATGAAAGAACCAGTCATTATTATAATCTGATTTGATTATAGATTAAAACACTATTTGTGCATGTTTATATTCAAATAATTAAAAAAAATGTGTAGGGGGCCCACTGACATTGAGAGGGTACAGGGCCCAGAATTTGGTGCAACGCCCCTGTTAATAATAATTCATCTAACATATCTTTTGTTTACATTGCACTGAAAGGCGCGCACAACTCTCACCGTGGGATGTTTTCTACTGCGTGCTCGCCGGTGCGCGCATATTGTCATTCTTACATTAGCAATAATAAACTTGAAAGCGGAAAAGACGTGATATGGGAATGGCCGTTGCTGTAGTTAATCCGGTGTGCGTGCGTAGTAGCCTCGGTGTACATAGCCTACTGGGAACTTTAAACTAGCGCACATGAACTTGTCATAACTTTTCCGTGCAACAGAAATGTGGCTTAGAGAAGCCTTTACAAATCATTAACTGTGACGAATTAAAGCGCAGTTAATAGTGAAATCAGCTAACCGTTGCATCCCTATTAATGAATACAGTGCATTGTACAAAAGGCATTTTCGACAAGACATATCTAAATGTTTTCGGCTGTCCGCACCACTGTCATGCTCTGCGCAGCCTCTGCAGCTTGAGCTGTATTGAACAGACAGACAGCACGTCACTTCATAACTATAGCGGCCGTTTTTCGACTGAACAAAATTTATTTTTGATGTCTTGGTCACACTATTTGGAAGGCCGGAACAAACTTGGCCCGCCAATTGTAAAGCCCTGATCTATAGTAACTTATTGCTGCAGTTTACCAGTAAATCAATTATGGCAATACTACTGTGTTTACATTTACAGCAGCATTGATCTTGCTCTATATTCAATTCAATTCAGCTTTATTTGTACAGCGCTTTTACAATGTAGATTGTGTCAAAGCAGCTTCACATAAAAGATCATAGTAAATTGAAACAGTGTCCGTTCAGTTTTCAGTGTTTAAGTTCAGTTCAGTTTAGCTCAGTTCAATGTGGTTTAATAATCATTTTACATTTACATTTAGTCATTTAGCAGACGCTTTTATCCAAAGCGACTTACAAGTGAGGACAAGGAAGCAATTTACACAACTAAGAGCAACAATGAATAAGTGCTATAGGCAAGTTTCAGGTCTGTAAAGTCTAAGAAGGTAAGTATTAGTAGTATTAGTATTTTTTTTTTTTTGGGTAAAGTTAGTGTGATATTCAGAGAGGCAATTGCAGATTAGGAAGTGAAGTGGAGACTAAATAGTTGAGTTTTTAGTCGTTTCTTCACTGCTGAGAGTCCAAACACTGAACAGCAAATCCATCGATGCACAACTCTACAGATTTCGAACCATGTAAGCCAGTGGCGACAGCAGCGAAGAAAAAAACTTCACCTATTGGCGAAAGTGAAGAATTAAAAAACCTGGGGAAACAAGACTCAGTTGGGCACGACCATTTCTCCTATGGCCAAACGTCTTGTGCAGAGCTGCAGCTGGAGAACGCTGGACCTCAGCGAAGACTCGTCTGTCCCTGGAGCGTCACAGGAATCAGTCTCATGCTCTCCACTCCTCCATGACCACCACAGTAGCTGCTCAGGATACGGCCTGGTCCAGGACATGGGAACCTTGGGATCATCTTGTCGCTTGTCTTGGATCGCATCAGTGGCACTGCATAGTCTCTGGGGGCCTCGGGATGAGTATCCCCAGGTGGGAACAGAGAATGAAGAGAATAATTGATGCAGAAGTATAAACCAGGCTTTACTGTTTAGCAACACCCCTGCCTCAAAACATCTTTGTTTGTGTTCAACAGAATAAAGAAACTCAAAAAGGTTTGGAACTACAGTAGTTGATTGCCTCACAGAAAGAAGGTCACTACTTCAAGCCATGGCTGGGCCAGTTGGCATTGTGTGGCGTTTGCCCTGTTCTCCATGTGTTGGCGTTGGTTTCCTCCGGGTGCTCCGGTTTCCCCCACAGTCCAAAGACATGTGCTACAGGTGAATTGAATAAACTAAATTGGCCATAGTGTCTGTGTGTGGATGTTTCCCAGTTCTGGGTTGCAGCATGGAAGGGCATCCGCTGTGTAAAACATATGCTGGATAAGTTGGCGGTTCATTCCACTGTGGCGACCCCGGATTAATAAAGGGACTAAGCCGAAGAAAAATGAATGTTACTGTTGATGTTCCAGTGTTAAAGCGACAGTTCACCCAAAATTGAAAATCGTTTACTCACACTCAAGTGGCTCTAAAATGGTACTAATTTATTTCTTCTGCATATTCTGTAAAAGGATTCTGTTTTGGATTATGAATATTAGCGGCTGCTTCTTTTCCTGAATATCTTCAACAGGAGAATCAAACAGGAACTCAAACAGGTTTATGAAGTAGAGGAGGAGTAAATGACGGTAGAATCGCTTTAACATGAGATTTCTTGTTTCTAATCCAGCACAGTCCAGCGGCTCTTATTACTTCTTCAACCTGACGTCATTCAGACAGGACGAGCGCGTAACCAAAGCTGAATTTCGACGGTTTCGCCATAAACAGCCTTTCATGGGACATCGTCATTTTTACAAAGTAAGTTGCACATTTTAGAAACATGTAATTCCTTCTATCAGGGTTCATACACATTTTTACTAAAATTCCATGACCTTTCCATGATTTTTCCAAGACTTTTAAAGAAATTTCCATGACCTAATGTTTCATGCAATGTCTACATATGCGTGGTAAAAGAAAAACAATGCATGTTCAAATTTATTACAGCATATCGTAAAACAGGCAGCAACCGATTAAGTTTAAATTTGTATTTATATCTACAGTTGACGTTATTACTAGCTCCCCTGAATTATTAGACCTCCTTTATTTTTTTCCCCAATTTCTGTTTAATGGAGAGCAGATTTCCTCAACACATTTCTAAACATGATAGTTTTAATAACACATTTCTAATAACTGATTTATTTTATCTTTGTCATGATGACAGTAAATAATATTAGACTAGATATTTTTCAAGACACTTCTATACAGCTTAAAGAGACATTTAAAGGCTTAACTAGGTTAATTAGGTTAACTAGGCAGGTTAGGGTAATTAGGCAATATATTGTATGACAATGGTTTGTTCTGTAGACTGTAGAAAAAATATATTGCTTAAAGGAGCTAATAATTTTGTTCTTAAATAGCGTTTAAAAAAATTAAAAACTGCTTTTATTCTACAAGGTTCTTACACCTTTTCCAACTTCAAATTCCAGCACTTTTCAAGCACTTTCAAAGTGCATTTGTATGCTTTTTCAGCACCTAATGGCCTCGGTTAATTACGTTTATACATGTTGTATGCACTTTTTCAGATTTAAATCCATTGTGCTATTTTAAAAACACACAATATGACTATTCAATTTAAATTGTTGAGTACTTTAGAGCATAGATTTATTGGGATGGTTCACCCAAAAATTATTTAAAAATTAATAAAAAAAAAAAAGTTCAGGTATTTGATGAAGTATGTTTAATTTTGGTCTCTTTCTACCTAAAGATGATATCTCAAGAAATTAGCTTACAGTCAGATTTTGTTTGGGTGTAGTACCAAACTTTAATGACCAGTCGTTCATGATATTTCATGTAAATTGCTTTTTTTTTTTTTTTACAGTCCTTGGACTTGCGTTTCAGGTGCAAAGATGCATTCTGGGTGAATGTCTCCTAAATACGTATGAAGCTAATAGTGCCAAAACAATCTGAATTTGAATTGTTTTAACTTTAATTCTTAAAAACTTAAAACTGTATTTTTACATACCCAATATCTGCAGTCTTTGAAATCTGGAGTTTAAAACTAAGTCTATAAAAATCTGTCTTAAAAAAAAAACTTCAGGTGTTCAATAATCAAGTTAAGAAATACAAATTCAAAACATTTCTAATAGGACATAATCAGTATTATTAACTTACAATTGTTAATAATTCAATTTAACACAATTCAAATTCTGATTGTTTTGGCCTATTATTAGCTCCATAAATACGCGCATGCGGTGAACATTTTGCAATGAAAACTGGTTGTACGACAACAATTTATGCACTCGCACATATGCTCCCAAACACATTTTAAAGGTCACACAGATAAAACCGTGCGCATATGCAACCAAAACAGTCACAATTTTGAGCCCTGCAAAGTCAAATTTCAAGCACTGTCCAAAATACAAGCATTTTTCTAACCTTGAAAACACTATATTAAAAATCAAGCATTTTACAGGATTTCCAGCACCCGTAAAAACCCTGATTCAAGCCAAATAAGACTTTCTCCAGAAGAAAAAATATTATCAGACATGCTGTGAAAATTTCCTTGCTCTGTTAAACATCATTTGAAAAATATTTAAAAAAAGAAAAAAAATTAAAAGGGGGGCTAATAATTCTGACTTCAACTGTATGTTTGAGAGTGTAGTTAGGAGTACAGAGTGAAAAGCAGTAATGTATGGTATTTCCAGCGAAATAAAACATGATAATGGTGTAGAACACAGTTTTATACTGTAAGAATATGTAATATAACAGTAAAATACTGTATTTGGATTGTAAATCGCATTTACAATATGTGGTTCTGTAAAAATAGAGCATGTGGCTGCCAGTATTTTACTCTAAAAGTTTTACAGTGTAACAAAGTAGATACATTTTTTTGCATATTTTGCCAACGCATTTTGCTTTAATCCTTCCTCAGGGCAATTTTAAGCCGAAAATGTTTGCTGTTTTAGGTTGAGCTGTATGAAGTGCTAGACAACAGACCTGAACTTTCACATGAAAATGTGATGAGCTCAAGATTGTTACCAGTCTATACCAAAGGATGGGAAGTGTTCAACATCACACAAATGGTAAAATCTCAATTTTTTTTTTTGTGTGTGTGTGATTTGTGATCTGTTTGTTTACTTCTTTCCAATCGACTTCTACATTATTATTTAGGTTACCAAATGGATCAGCGGTGCAAACAATGGTAGCCTAGTTGTGACGGCTTTACCTTCAAGTAACTGGTTTGGATCCAGCATTCAGATGGACAGGCATTCAGTGGAGACGAATGCATACTTGGTTATATATTCAGATGATGGACGAAAGCACTACCAACACCCTCCTTTCCACACAGGTAATTATGCAGTTAAACATACTGAAATTCTCCAGACACTAGTATAATATATGAGTGTTTCCAAGACTGTGGGCACTTTTGGCCATGTGGTCTTTTAGAAAATAAACGCACTTTTCAAGCTTCAACTAATTTATTCAAGCACATGCACGTTTTTTTTTAAATCACAAATGTTTCTGAAGCTACTTTAAAATGGTATTTTTCATCACACCAAAATGCATTGAAATGTTCATGTTAAGACAGAAAGTTTGTGTCTGTGATACGTGTAAACATAATTCAAGAGTTCACACTTAGCTGATAATTAATTATAAAGCTTGTTTGTCCCAGGAGAGAGCCCAGATCTCATAAGATCCTCGAGCCTGGGGCTCCCTCCCATTTGCAAGTCGAGAGGGGAGTTTGAGCTTAGGTAGATCTGGAGAACTCCCCTGCTGTAGTAGCTAATGAACAGATAGTGATCGCTCTTAAGAGATAACTACTTACTAGCAGCATGTCTATGGTGCTGATTTGGATTAGTCAGTTAACTTAAGTTGCATGCTTTTGGACACAAAAACACAAGTTTACTTCAGATACATCTTTCAAAACAACATATTCTGTGGCGTGAAACGTGAGCTTATAGCTCAAATGAAAGCTCTTGCCGGTGCTCAAACAGTTCTAGCATTCTTTTTACTGAATTATATTCATATGCAAAACAGTTGTTGAATGAATTGTGGTGTTTCCATGGCGCAGAAATGTAAACAATACATTCATGATCAATAAGCAGCCCCAGATAGCACAGACAGCTGTTATCTCTTACCCTATGCTGTGCGCTTCAGGGCCATTCTCCTCTGTTTTTGAGGTGATGTGCATAAGTAATGCTTTTATATGTCTGATGTGGTCCAAACACAGTGAATTATGTTTGATCAAACAAAAGAATAATGTAATATGTAAACAAGGATCGGTCTCTGTGGCTTGCACAGCACCTCTCATCAGTTGGAATGCAATAACTTTTGCATAGATTATGGTAGCGACATTTTTGTTTTTTTCTATGATTACATACATGTGCAGAAACCAACAAAATTAATTACAGCTTGCTAGACCACACACAACCTAAAAGAGACACTTTCAAATTTGAGTTTATAAAAAAAATACAAAAAGCGCCTCTTTTTTTAGGTGTTTATTATAACACAGACGACATATACAGATATTTTAAACACTTTCAATAGTGTTTTATGAAAATTCAAAGGGTTTTCTTTAAAATGATACAAATTTTTGCATTTACACTCCTGCATGTGGATTTAGGAAGCTTTTAAATTTGGGTAGGCAAAATCCAGGCGGAAATCCCCAAATAGCAGCAGAGTTTAAGTGGTTTATTGATTTGTGTTGGGATAACATGAATGATTTGGGTATAATCATGCATTTTTTTTAGACACAAGTGGAGTGTGAAATGATGTTTTCATTTTTGGGTGAGCTATCCCTTTAAGAGGTGGTCCTTATTCTTCCTTTTGTCCCAGCATTGTAAAAAAAAATAAATAAATAAATATATATATATATATATATATATATATATATATATATATATATATATATATATATATATATATATCTTGCTAACTTAACTTTTTTAGTTGAATCAAATTGACTTTTCTAGTCATCTCAACTTACATAAATTAAACTGACTAAAAATATTATGTTAAACTTTGTATAACTTAAAAAGTGTAGTTGAAATCTGATTACCTTATTAAAATAGGTTAAAGCAGGGGTGCCCAAACATATGCAGCGTCCTAAATGGCACAATATGCACTAATGCAATTACACACTCAACAGAATAGTATATGTAGTGTCGTCCCAAATGGCACACTAATGTTTTTTTACTAAACGAAAATTCAAATTGTTTCCCTCATGACGTTTGACGGTTGCCAAACCAGTGAAATAAACGACCGAATGATCAAATAATACCTGCCGCGGGTATTGCCGCATTCACCATCGGGAGGCGCTATAATCACTCTCATAGGAGAATTTTGCTTTCACCATTAAAAATGAATAGTTTTCCAACATGTGCGCCTGATAGCTCCGCCCCTTCCGCTACATGTGCAAACCTGTGGTCGTTGAGTGCGTGAAGTGTCCATCATTACACACTTCATTTTAGCGGCTGAATGAGTGCATCATCCGGGTAATTAAAGTGCACTTATTATTGTTAGAGTTTTCAGTGTGAATACACTACTTACACTATTTATACTACAAAATGGCGTAGAATAGTGCACAAGTATGCGATTTGGGACGCAGCTTAGGGTTCCAACCCCAATCAGACACACCTGGACAAGCTAATCAAGCTCTTACTAGGCTTACTAGAAACAACCTTGCAGGTGTGTTGAGGCAAGTTGAAGCTAAAATCTGCAGGACACCTGCCCTCCAGGACGGAGTTTGGACACCCTTGGGTTAAAGCAATATAAAATATACATTGGTTCTCTTTACTTTTTGTCTTTACATTTAAATAATGCAAATAATTTTTTTTTTTTTAGGTCAAACTATCAACACATCCCATAATCTCCTTGATCCTATGAGAGGTTTAGTGCAGTCAACATTGCGCCGGCGCCGGAGTTTGCGCACATTATCATCTACATGCCATAGAACAAACCTCTACGTGGACTTCTCTAAAATAGGCTGGTCTGGATGGATCATCTCACCCAGAGGATACAACGCGCACAGCTGCACAGGCTCCTGTCTGTTTCCACTGGATCGAAGTTTACGCGCTACGAACCACGCGACAGTGAGATCCATCATGAATGTGCTAAAACTAACGCAGGAGGCTGGAAAACCGTGTTGCGTTCCTGATGCGCTTCACCCTATCAGCATCCTGTACTTCGACGAGGAAGAAAACGTGGTGCTAAAACATTATAAAGACATGGTTGCAAGCAGCTGTGGCTGCCATTAAATACAAATTAGAATAAAGGCCAATGTTTTGGCTGAGGCTGCGGAAGGTCAAGTGGCTACAGTGGTAATACTTCTGGGTTGAGTGGTTGTTTGTTGTCTTGAGTAGGCTACTACTATCGTTGGAATCTTTTTGGCTCAAGACCTCCAGCCTCATTCACTTCCATTGATTTTCAGACATTAAAAACAGCTTGCAATTAAAATACAAACTAGACTAAAGGCCGCTTTATGCTTCTGGGTCGAGTGATTTTCTGGGTCGAGAGGTTGTTTGTTGTCATAAGCTAACCCAGCAGACACACAACGTCATTAGATGTATTATATATTAGGTTATATTAGATATATTAGGTTAAATTTAAGTCGCCAGCTTCTAAGGACAACATTATTTTGATGTCCAATAAAAATGCGAAATAACGTTGATATTTGGTTTGGTCATATTGACGTCAAATACTGACATTTTTCGTCAGGTATGACAACCAAAATCCAACATCTGATAGACGTCATGGTAATGTCCACACAATGTCAAGCTGTAACATCATTGGATGGTGATATTTTGTAATAATTAGGTTGCATTGGAAAGTAACCTAAATGCAAAGTCTGTCTGACGTTGGACATTGGCATCGACCTGACGTTGGGCTCTGACGTCAACACGTCAGAACAAAATGCAACGTCCTATGATGTTGGAGTAGAACATCAGTCTGATGTCATGTTGACATCCTGTGCCTGCTAGAAAGGTACTTCAAAAAAGGCTGCTACTGGAGTAGACCAAGACCTTTAGTCAAGTATCTTCGATATTATTCTTCATGTACAAGCAGGCACTGCCATTGGGATCTTTTTGGCTAAAGACTTCCGGTCTCATTCACATCCATTGATTTTTAGATGTTAAAAACAGATAATGCCATTAACAATACAAATTAGGCTTAAGGCCAATTTATGCTTCTGGGTCAAGTGATTTGAGTGGTAATACTTTTGGGTCGAGAGGTTGTTTGTTGGCATAAGCAAACCCAGCATATACACAATGGGCTCTATTTTGACGGCCCATGCTCAAAGCGCAAAACGCAGGGTGCAAACACTTTCAGGGCGTGTCAGGACGCGTTTTTGCTAATTTAAGGACGGGAAATCTGCCTTGCGCCAAGGCGCATGGTCTAAAAGGGTTGAGTTTATTTTCTTCATGAGTTATAGGTGTGTTTTAAGAATAAACCAATTACAGTCTCATCTCCCATTCCCTTTAAGAGTCAGCTGCGTCACGCCAAGAGCGCATTCGCTATTTACAGGACGCAAAGTAAGTCTAAGTGGAAAAAATGAGCATTTCACAAGCAAACAGTTAACAGGTAACAGTTATTTAACAGAAAACTGTTAAACAGAGCATCTACTGCGTGAGAATGAGAGATAATGGATCACTTTCACTTTCGCTCTTGGATAGGGAAACCTTTACGCACAGACATCAATTAGTCTATAAATAAATACTTTTGTTTGATAAGCGCAAATATTCGTTTTAAAACTATTTCTAAATTCAGTTCTAATTTCCAGCAAACAAATAAATGAACAATAATAACAAAATGTGCTCAAAAACCTGAGTTATATCCTAAAACACATGCTGTGCCCCATATGGTCTAAAACCTGACAGGTGGACAAATCTAAGCTTGTTTTTAATAAAACAAATATAAATATGGATATAATAAATAATACTGCTAATAATAATAACATTATACAAAAGCAAATTGTTATGAATGAACTGAAAAAGCCTCCCGAGATGAAGAAGACATAAAAGCAGTGATTTTTCATATTTATGTAGGCTAGAAAATAATATGTTTTGTAATATTTTAATCCTTTATATTTATATTCTATATCTATTCTTATTATATCCTATATATGTCCTTAATATTTACATTTTTTTCATATGTAAAGATATTTGCCTATTGCTCTCTTGTGTGTGTTAAGCAGTGCGTAAGCGAGGCGCAGTTTAGAACGGGTTTGTTTTGGTCTAATGAAAAATCTATTACAGATTCTCAAACGCCTTCCAGATTCTCGAACGCCTTCCTTTTTAGACCAGAACGCCTATGGGCGCAAAAATGAGCGCTAATGCATTTGCTATTTAAACAGCGTAGCGCAACGCCTCAAAACGACTCTTGCGCCAAGCTGAAACTACATTTACATTTACATTTAGTCATTTAGCAGACGCTTTTATCCAAAGCGTCTGCTAAATGATAAAAGCGTCTGCTTTTATGATAATGATAAAAGTGTTTTAATGATAAAAGCGTCTGCTTTTATCCAAACTAACAAAAGACTACTGCGTCACGCCTTGCGCCACACTGCGCCACACTGCGCCGGGTGTATGATAGGGCCCAATGTCATAAGACGTTAATATTAGGTTTGATTTAAGTTGCCAGCGTGTAAGGACAACGTTATTCTGAATATTGAATTTGTTATTTCCAATAATGACGTGAAATAATGTTGATATTTGGTTGATTTTAGGTTGGAAAGTGACCAAAATCCAACATCGAGCCAACATCTTAAACCAGGGGTGGGCAAACTTGATCCTCGAGGTCCCTGCAGAGTTTTGTTCCAACACTAGTCAAACACACCTGAACATGCTAATCAGTGTCTTTAAGATCACATGAAATCTATAAGCAGGTGTGTTTGATTAGGGTTGGAGCTAAACTGTGCAGGACACCGGCCCTCCAGGACCGAGTTTGCCCACCCCTGTCTTAAACCAACGTCATATTGACATCAAGTACTGACATTTAATTGTCAGGTATGGCAACCAAAGTTCAATGGTAAGATAGACGTCATAGTGGTAACATCCACACAACGTCAAGCTGTAACTTCATCAGATGATT
>NC_141032.1:2742500-2765000 GCF_052040795.2 Danio rerio
AACATTACCATGAACATCTTAATAAAGGCAAAAACACATTAAGGGTGTTTGTTTGCTGACATTCGTATTAAAATCTGTTTTATGCTGTGCAGCGTAAATTTCTAATGTTTTTATGCAGAGTATATATTTTAAAAAAGGGGAAAGACAATAAGTTGTTGTATGAATGCTGTAATGTTTAAATAATTTTCCATTTAAAACCTGTGAAGGTCACGCGAGCATCAGGAAGAACGCAGCATCTCATTTCTCAAAGGACGCGTTCTCTGTTCTCGTGGTCTCCCGAGTTCGTTCTTCCAAGGACACCTGGTGTAACCCCGTCGGTCCTACACCGCCCAACTCGCTCCGGGCTGGGATCGAACTGGCGACATTCCGCATGGGAGTCGGTTGCTCTAACAAGGAGGCTAAAGACCATGGCCTCTAGAGTCTGTCGCTAGAAAACCATTAGAGGTAAGAGGAGTGAGGTTTACCTGCACAGCACATACTAGCTGGCCTCCGTTACACTCACCCCCCTAAACCTCACTCCCATCTGGGTCACGGCACCAATGTAACCCCGCCAGTCCTACGCCACCCAACCCGCTCTGAGCTGGTATCGAACCGTCGATCTTCCGCATGGGAGTCGGGTGCTCTAGCGACAGACGCTAGAGGCCATGGTCTTTAGCCTCCTTGGTAGAGCACCCGACTCCCATGCGGAAGGTCGACGGTTCGATACCAGCTCAGAGCGGGTTGGGTGGCGTAGGACTGGCGGGGTTACATTGGTGCCGTGACCCAGATGGGAGTGAGAGGTCAGAGGAGTGAGGTTTACCTGCACAGCACACACTAGCTGGCCTCCGTTACAATGGCAAGACCGCTCTCCACAAGAACACAAGTCCGTTCTCTGCATTCATGGAATTGAGAAACAGCCCAGGTGTAAACAGGGTCTTCGGATTAAAAAGATATCGGCATTAAATAAATAGGCAGTTTCTTATTGATGATGCTTTTATTGGAATGGTTCTTTCTGAAGCAACAATCCCTTTAAAAGTACTAAATCATTCCAAAAATATACCCCGAACAGTGATGCCAAATCCATACAATTTTAAGCATAAACAACACCTACTGTATGTGCATATCCCTTTAATCTGATGCAGACTAAATACTGCATTGACAAATAAAAGATGTATCAAAACAAATGTATTCATTTGCCAAAAATCCTCTCAAGAGAGCAAAACTACTTTCGGTAAGGCAGAAAACTCCAACTTCCTGTTATAAATAGACAAGTGCTTTCAACAGTAGAACTAGAATGTTGCCTTACTCGAATAATCATTTACAATCCTCATCAGGTGTACTGTACCATACACAAAGAACATCATACAACACTTTCCCACTTTCCACCCGACGGTATTAATCTACAAACAACACAAATCCCTGATTTCATTCACAGTCAATCTCTATGGCCTGGCTCAGTCTGGATGTTGTCATCTCACGCTATCGATTTCCTCTTCAGGTGTATGTTCTTGAGCTATATACACAGGCTCAATGTAAGGATTTACCTCTTCGTTTTGCATCGGACAAAAGTCCCCCTGCATCTGTTTCCTGTTTGTATCAAAGCCTTCCTGATCATCAGGAGGAATCACAGACCCTTGAGTCCTGACAACAGACTTCTGGGATGGCACAGGCACTGGAACAAAGCCATGAAACACCATAAGTGATGGTGTGTTCATAACCTCCAACGGCGGAGCTTGTCGCTCAGGAGACTGAACTGGCAGTTGCACGTAAGTCTTTGTTTCTGGGTCAAAGAACGTTTTCGTTTTAACCTGCAATGGCATATCCACCAAAAAGTACTGTCCCGAATCAGGGTCTTGTAAGAGCTTCCTCTGGGTGACTGGGAAGGACTGGGTTACAAGGTTATTGGCAGGTGCATAAGCATGTTCAATGCTGTTGTGGTGCAAAGGTGATGCCTTTGGAGTGGACAACTGGGATATCTCTGTCGAAAACTCACCAGCGGTTTTCCCAGCGCTACTTGACACACTTTCGTGTTTATCCCTTAAAAATCTGTCCAGACTTTGCGTCCTACGCTCTAGTTTTTTGGGCAAGTATTTCTCAGTCCTTCTACCCAGTCTGTCACTGTCATTAGTGACATTGCCATTTTCCAAATGATCCCCGTGGTTTGATGTGCATTGTTGCTGTTTTTCAAGGTTATGACTCTTTGAGTCACCAGTCTGACTGGTTTGTTTGACTTCATCTTTAGTTGCATGGTGCAGTTTCTTGCTAGGATCATTATCCTCACTGCTCTGGCTATTTGGATCATCATGGTGTCTAGCATGCTTCTCGTTTCTTTGAGATTTAGGTTCAAATGTGTGATTGAGATGCTCACTGTGTTTGCTGCTGATCCTGTCAATGCTAAGGGACCTGTGCTCATGTACTTTGTCAGTGCCATGGTGCCTCCTCTCAGCCTTGACAGTTTTGTCACCGCTCCGGCCTTTACGCTCAGATTTGCTTTTGGCTTCAGCTTTTTGTATCCTCCTTGTGGTGAGCTTCATGGCTCGGCGTAGAGCTTTCTCGGTTTTTGGTGGTACAACAGGTGGCTTGTTCTGGCCGTTTCCACTGCAAGCTGAACCAGATCTCTCGCTGGGTCCCTCCGCATCCTCAGTTGGTGCAGTACTAGAAGTGTTTTCCTCCATCAGATCCCCTCCACTTGTTTCATATCCATCCAGGCCCTCAGATAAAGTGCTAACAGCAGAGCGCTGTTCCTCATCTTCAGAAACTGAGGCACTTCCAGCTGACAACTTTCTCTGTTTTACGGTTGCTGGAAGGGACAAGAAATGCATAGCTGGCTGGTTTGGTGGGGGGCTCTTGACTGGTATACCATGTACAGGAACTGGAGAATGGATACGGTCCTTGAAGAGATCCAGATCTTGCTCATCAATCTCAGATCCATTCAAATTGTCTTTCATAGAAAGCTGTTGACCTATTTCTTGTTGATCCCCGGAGGAGGCATGACTGTGTGAGATCTGTGTTAAGTCTCTGGCTGACTCAATCAAGCTTTGTACCCATCCCCTCTTGTCCATATCGCTTGGTGGAGAAACTACCCTGTCAGAGAAATCTGACTCACTTTCATGATTGCTCAAAGAGCAGGAATCCATTGTTGGTTCCTGGATATCCTCTTTCACCTTTCCATCTATCTTTTCTTTCATGTTGTCGGTTTTCCTTGAAAACTTTTCAGGTTGTGCTCCTGGTTCTAATTCATGTAATAGAGAGTATTCACTTGAGTTTGAAGACCGACTGCTGTGATGTGTCGGTTTACCATTTAGTGATGTTACGGAGTAACGTTTTCCGAGGATATCATAAACTGTTATACTGTCCTTTCTGTCTTTATCGGTTTTGAAAGACTCTGAAGACAATGTTTCAGAGAGTTCTTCCTCATGGTCACTGACAGTTTTGAGCTTTTCTGAGCTTGAAAGACCTAGAAGTCCATTTAGGAAGTCTTTGACGTAGCTTTTAGAAGGAGCCTTGGATTTGTTCTGTTTGTCCTCCGACTCCTTCAGATGTACAGCGTCCTCTTCCTTTTTATTCACTTTTACCTTGTCATCTTGCAGTTCTTCATTTATGTTGTCATGTATATCCTTTTGGGTGACGTTTTGTTTCCTTTGTGAACCAGAATGTTCCTTGCCTTTTTCTCTTGAAAAGTTGGTAGACATTCTTTCATTCTCTGAATCCATCTCCTTGTATATAATGGAGTAAGTCTCACTTTCAGGATCACTGACTGTGAGTTTTGGTGGAACACATTTGTGTCTCATTTTGTCTTTTGAAGCCTTATCACCATCAGCTCCCATAGACTTTTCAGAACATGTTCCTTCAACAGACAGATCTTTCTCGACAACCTTCATCTTACTTTCTTTGTCATATTTCTCTTTCAGAGATGTGACATTTCCTTTCACTGGGCCTCGATTCTTTGATTGACTTGACTGAACTTTACTAGCTTCTCTACTTTTCATTTCCTCAGTTTTGACAGAAGCATCACCTTCTTTAAAGTCTAACTTACTTTCAATCTTTTCACCAACGCATTCATTACTCTGAGAATTACTTCTACCTCTTCTTGGGGGTATGTCAGGTTTGTCTTTTTTGTCAACACCCAACTCTTCCTCACACTGTGCCACAAAATTAATTCCATTATTTCCCAAATGATCACTTACTTGTGCAGCTTTCTTTAAATCACTTCTATTTTGATTAATCAACTCTTTCTTTTGGCAAATGTTTTCACCCTTGCTGATATGTTCTGTGTTGCTTTCTTTACTTACAAGGCGCAACCTGTCTGTCTCATTATATTTTATAGGTTCTGAATGCTGACACTGCCCAAAAGATTCTTCCTGCTTACAGGGCCTGGCTAATTTTACCTCAGACACATGACTTTCACCATGTTTGGCCATGTCTCCTGGCATAGTTTTAACAGTCTGCCAATTTGTTTTATTAGCAGATACAGTATTCTGACTTTTGCCTTCTTTTGTACCCTTTACCCTCTCATTTAGCAGGAATATACAAGGTAGCTCTTTTTCTGTCTTGATAGGTAACTCAATACCATCTTGAGGCTCTTTACACCCAACTCCTTTTCTATCAGTGATTGAAGCTTCAACATTCGAGACAGCCTTACATAACTTCCTTTGTTCTCGTTCAGCAATTACTTCCTCTAGAGCCATTTTGGCCAGGTCATACTTATCAATGACAGCATTATCTTTCTTTAAAGGTGCATTTGTCTTTTTAGACCCTTGTTCCATTGATGCAAACAGTGCTCTCTTTGCAAAAGTGTTTCCTTTCATTGTTTCAGGGTTTCCTATTTTCTCTTTTTGTTCTCCCAAACCACTGTTTGATGTAATATTGCTCTGATCTGTGGTAGCTTCTCCTCTTACATGAACACTTTCTATCAGCAGTGGTGCATCTACTGTTGTTTGAACTAGTACTTTTTCTCGATGCATGCTTTCATTTTGCTTTTGTCTTGCACCTTTTGTTTTTGCATTCCTTAAATGCCTGGGCCGTCCGTCATCACCATTTTTATTATCCTTTACAGTTAACAACCCTTTTTCTAGATTAGAACTATCCCCATTTTGATCATTATCATCATCTGTACTTACAAATCTCTGACTTTTAATATAGTTATTCTGCCGTGCAGAAAAGACATGCTTTGCCCCTGCCTCTTTTCTGTTCAGTTCCTTTTCTTTGACAGGGCTTTTCTGTGCACTGACAATTTCTGTAGCTTTCAACCTGTCCTTAATTTGACTCTCATTAATGATCTGTCTTTCCGTATTTGCTAAACTTACATTTGGACTTTTTCCAGATTTGTTTTCGGTATTACTTTCGCTATTTAAACCCACAGTGAGTTTCTTGGCATTTAGTCTTGACTCTACAGGGATATTTTTACTTTGGAGCTCTAATTCACTGGGATAATTGCCCTCTGTGTCATGATCTTTAGTGGCTTTGTCTTTGTAAACCTGAGAGCAAGTGTCGACCACAGTTTGAGCAGACGCTCTAACATTAATCTCCCCGGGACTCGATTTTTGGTAAAGTTGTAATGAGGGGTATGTTGCCTTGTTAGCTGCAGGGCTCCGGTTTGATTTGACTTTTCCAGACTGAAGCAGACTCAATCCCAAATAGTCATCTGGTACTCTGCCACTTGCAGGAGAACAAGTTTGAGTGTCGGCATTTTCCAACAAGGGACTCAATGGGGATATGATAGGGTTCTGACGAGCAGGTGAAATCGTTTTTGCATCTGAAACCTCAGGTATTTCAAGCTCGTCTTTTGACACTTCAAGTTGGGGAGACTCTTTACTTTGATTTGCCGCATCCAAACCTTTAAACTTTGGTGGGCTGTACATTGTCTTAACCCTTTTTCTGTTGTCCTTGAGATTAAACAACAAGCTGGATGCTATAGATTTGTAGACTTCCCTTTTAATCTCAGGTGATGGATGCAGATCTCTCTCGGGGAGTGCTGGGATCTCCAGGGCTGTGGGTGAAAGCACAGTTTGCAGTATCTCTGAGGTTCCTGTTCCATGTCTGGAGGGTATCACTGGTGTCAATAGCTGTGAAATGCTGAAAGGAGTTGAACTAGCAGATGCCTGGTCCTCTACTGTCTTCACATCTTTTTTAAATGTCTGTGCACTCCTTTCTCCAGCATGTTTCCTCTCGCAGACTGGGGAGTTTATGATGGAGTGCCCCACAGGAGCAGCACTTTTGGCTCTGCTTCTGCTTTTTCGCCATGGAGCACAAGGTTCTGCCCTTTCCGAATTACATCTCTGTTCAGTTCCAAGTGGAGGCACCTTTGTAGGAATACTACGCTGGATGTGCTCGGACTCTTTGTCAGGTTTTGGGGGTACAGTAGGGGCTGCAGATTTCACAGGTTTAGGTGAATGAGTCTCTTTTTGTTCAGGACTCTTTTCCACTGATGTGGGGAGACTTAGTTTATAGTGTTCATGCGCTGCAGTTAATTCCTTGTAAAGAGGAGAATCATACCATTCAGGTGATCTGTCGTTTAACATAATCTCTGAAATGTGCTCTGGCCCAATGGAGAATTTATTAAAATCCCTCCATGATAAGAATGGGCTGAACTCACTGTGGAGGAAAAAGTTTATATAATTGAGTTTTCTCAGTTTGTTGTTTTTGTGGTGCTTGCTCTTCGAGGATTTTCCCGAAGGTATCAGTTCATTCTTGCCTGATTTTTCGGCCGAGCCTTTTTCATCTGATTTGAGATGATTTTTGGCTTGCGAAAGGTGCTCTGCTGTTAAACTGTGATAGTCTGAAGAAAACTCCGAGAGCTCCCTTTGGATGCTGAGTAGAGCAGATTTGTCCCACGAGTCACCGTTTGTCATCTTTGCACTCTCGCCATTCTTTTTGGCAGCAAACACTGCAAAAAGTGAAGAGTCTTTAGATGACTTACTTGGCCTACTCAACGGATCAATTGCTCCATTAATTGGATGAGAATGAAGTTTTCTGACAGCACAAAGTGTGCTCTCCTGTGTCTTTTTTGAGACATCCTCCACCTTTGGCTTGCGGCAGCTGACTGGAGAGGGGGAAAACTCTGAGTCATTGTAGATTGCTTCATCTCCAATGCATAGACTCTTAAAAGCTCGATCAGTCAGGCTCATGACCTCGCGGTCTATTTCATCCATAAAGCTATTAAGATAGCGGAGGTGCTGCATGCTCGTCCTGTGGCGCTTCTCCTGGTTGCTCATCATGAATGTGTATGCCCAGTCCTTCAGTCTGACGCAGAACTGACCCGGCTTGACTCTTCTTTCTTTGTCATCTCTACAGATTGCAGATTACATTATGATTTCCCTGCAAAGAAAAAAAAAAGATGTTTCAGTTTCGCCCAAAGACATTTAAAAAGCATATTTGGAGACTACTAACTAATACAGTTGAAGTCAGAACTATTAGCCCCTGTATAATTTTTTTCCTAATTTCTGTTTAACAGAAAGAAGACTTATTCAACACATTTCTAAACATAACAGTTTTAATAACTCATTTCTAATAAGTTAAAGGTGCAGTAGGTGATTGTCTTCTGAAGCATGTTTTGTTGTGCTGGTTGAAAGTCTCTTCACAGTCTAAGAGTAATAATTACAGTAAATGATCTAAATGTATTTATATGTATTTTTATATTTTGGGTAAGGCATAAAACTAAAAAATGTTCATCCAATTAAATAGAGTCGGACCGACATCTCTCATAATTCCGATTAGCAGGTCAGACTGTCTGTCAGCGAATGCAGATTTGAACAACTGCGCAGCCGTTTGTACGCAGCTCCGCCAACCGCTGTTGGTGCCGCGCGTTCAAGAGAGAGGGCGTGCGCGATCAGTAAAAACCTGCTTAAAAAACCTGAATCAACATTGGAGTTACCTTTGCACGCTGGAGAAAGGATGAAACAATGACTGAAGGATTTCTCTTAGAAAGGTAATGTTTTGTTTTAAAACTATTTTTGCTTCATGCAACGTATGTGATGTTGTTGTTACAAACGGGTTATATCTTCACAGAAGTGTTGTTCAGCCACTAAAATCTTCCGATAAAAGATTGATAAGACTATTTTCAGTCACAGGGACCTTTTACAGCATCGATAATGTAGATTTTAATTAGTTTAACAACAAAACACAAGTACATAGCGCTATTCCGCCTAGTCTCTCCCTATATTATTTACCATGCAAGTAAACAAGCACTAGTCGCTTTTAACACGAGAGAGGACTGTTTTGCGATGCTCCTGTTTCAGGAGGCGTGGCTCTAGATGGCAGGGGAGGGACTGTGATTCAGAGATGTATGCTAAGCTGTTAGCATTGTGAAAGATCACCTACTGCACCTTTAATTCTTTTATCTTTGCCATGATGACAGTAAATAATATTTCACTAGATATTTTTTTAAACACTAGTATTCAGCTTAAAGTGACATTTAAAGGCTTAGCTAGGTTAATTAAGCAAGTTAGGGTAATCAGACATGTCATTGTATAGCAGTGGTTTGTTCTGTAGACCAGTGGTCTTCAACCTTTATATCACCGCAGAACAGTCAACGCTTCACATCAACCGTTTTCTCAGAGGATGACAAGCATTTGGTTGGGTGTTCTGTGTTTATCTGAGATAATTAGTCGACCAAAATGTGTATATTCCATACAAGCTG
Source organism: Danio rerio (assembly GCF_052040795.2). NCBI lineage: Eukaryota > Metazoa > Chordata > Actinopteri > Cypriniformes > Danionidae > Danio > Danio rerio. The sequence continues at coordinate 2,751,118 of NC_141032.1, forward strand.
AAGCTCAGTCAATTCTTGTCACGTGACTCGTGCTGTGATCACGGGATTCATTTAATTGGGTGCCTCTGGAAGGCGCGAGTGGATCACGCTGATTGCACGCGCAAGCCGCACACCTCTATTGGAAATAACGAACTTGCGCAAACTCTAGAAAAAACGTGATGCGCAAAAGGCCCTTAAAAGGCCGCCGTCATTTGCGATCTCCATCAGTTGTTGTTCTTGCACAGACATAGGGGATTCACCTGATTTGTTGACGAATGGGTAGAAGATCTAATTTTTGGCAGTTCGTGGGTCCTTTACAGGACCTTTTCCCCTTAGCAAAGAAACTTTTTTTAAAGATGTCTGTTTTTTACGCGTTTTGCTGCTTGTGGGTTAAATTTGGCGGCTCAACTGATCAAGAGAGTATGGTCATTTTTCAAAATAAAAGACTTTTCAACATAACAGATTATTCAGATTCAGATAATAAATACAACAAAAATAATTAATGATTTCTTGTGCAGCCTGGCACCAATTGATCTGCCAACTTTTAGTTGGGGAACACCCTAGCATCAAGGGGCTAATAATACTGACCTTTTTTACTGCTTTTATTCTACCCAAAATAAAACAAATAAGACTTTCTTCAGAAGAAAAAATATAATAGGAAATACTGTGAAAAATTCCTTGCTCTGTTAAACGCAATTTAGGAAATACTTGGAAAAAAAATGGGTTAATAATTTTGACATCAACTGTATATTAAAACCTTAAAATACATTGCTTTGACCTCCTGGGTGGTTGGTAACCCAGCCTGTGTCTATGTACAGTAAAGAAAGACACACCATGCCAAACACTAACTATTTTTAGAAGAAGGCAGATGTCTTGCTGGCCTTTCACATGCACAGGCCACCTGCATAACCCTTGGCAAACGTTTAGTAAAACAATTACATTTTCAAACTATGCATGGATTTTTTTTACTGCGAACACTGCGATCTACTTTTTTTAAAAGAAATACTTGGTAACACTTTATTTTATCGGTCCATTTGAGTATTAGTAGACTGTCTGCTTAATATCTGCTGATACTGCTCCTTCAACAGACATTTCACTGACTATAGAAACTTTGCAAGTAGTGATGGGTCGCTCATAAATGATTCGTTCGTTTTGAACGAATCTTCAATATGACTCGGAAACTACGAGTCCTCTCAGGGAGTGATTCGTTCATCTGCGCGTGCGCACATTTGTGCAGTTGATATCGTTAATTTCAAGTCTTCATCACATTGGCAAAAGCCAACCATATGCGTTTAGAGCCGGAAAAAGAATTAATCCGTTCATCTCTCGAGTCCTCTATCGGGTCTGAGTCACTCGTTCATCACGGGCCAATCATATGCGTTTAGAGCCGGAAAAAAAGAATTGATCCGTTCATCTCTCGATTCCTCGGGTTTGAGTCATTCTGTCACATGATAAACGAATGATCATGGCTCCTATCGGCTTAGACTGTGCATTGATTAAGATTATATGTGACTGTCAGTGTTACGTGAATGAACCCCTGACATTTGAGTACATGAAGAGGTGAAGAGATAAAAATGCCTTCATAGACAAAAGAGCAGGTCAACATTGAATTATTATTATTTTTTCCTTCATAATAATCTATTTATGACTTATTTGTCGTGTGATCAACCTTTTAAGCTAGTTGTAGATGTGTTTGGAAGCAATTCAGAAACATTTTAATAATATTTTGGCAAATTGAACCAAATGAGCGAAATGACTCGAAAAAAGATTCGTTCATCTTGATGAACGAGACTCAAAGATTCAAGTCAGTAAAATGATCTGAACTTCCCATCACTATTTGCGAGTACATGTCAACTTACACTAACCCTAACCCTAACAGTCTACTTATAATCTAATGAGAATTAGTTGGCATGTAGATGCAATGCAACGTAATTCAACAAACGGACCATCAAAATAAAGTGTGACTGAATACTTTTATACCTGAAAGGCCACAATTGTTGTTAAGCACTTCCAAATTAACCCGGGATTTATACTTGGAATTATTTGCACTCCAGAGAACACAAATTAGTCATCATTCAGTCATTTCACTGCAGCTGCCGCACTGTGTGGCTGATCCGGGAATAACTCATTAACCCATATTTGTCCTCTGACCCGAATCCATTTACCAGCACTCATCACTGCTTACATCTGTCATTGAATTGAGATGTGCATACAATACACTACCTGACAAAACTCTTGTGGCCTATACAAGTTTTAAAAACAACAATTAATAAGTTAACTTCTAGTTGATCATTTGGTATCAGAAGTGGCTTCTATGAAAGGCCTCTAGATTACACTTATTTGACCACAATAAAATATGATCATGTTTTGATTTTGAATGATTTAATTAGGACAGTCTTTGCTCAGAATCTTTGGATTCATCGTCAACGCCTCCTCCTTCATCTTACCTCAGACATGCTCAATAATGTTCATGTCTGGTGACTGAGCTGGCCAATCCTGGAGCATCTTGACCATCTTTGCTTTCAGGAGCTTTGATGTGGAGGCTGAAGTATGAGCAGGAGCGCTATCCTGCTCTAGAATTGTCCCTCTCCTGTGGTTTGTAGTGTACTGGGCAGCACAAATGTCTTGATACCTCAGGCTGTTGACATTGCCATACATTTAGCAGATCTCTTGCACATCCCATACTGAATGTAACCCCAAACCATGACTTCTCTTTCACATGCGGGTTCGTATGTGTGATGATCGGGATGCAGTTCAACAGATGATCTGCCACTTTTCCAAATGATCAACTAGAAATCAAGGTATTGTTCGTCGCTCTTACAACTGGGATTGACTACAAGACTTTTGTCAGGTGGTGTGCACCATTAATACATTCATTTTGTCTTGAAATTTTATCTCAGAGAGCTCAAATGCTGGCCATCCAAGGACAAATCTCAGGATGTATTTATAAGCATGTAAAGGCATGCACTAAGTGGCCAAGAAGACTTGGACAGCATGACATTTTTCCACCGCCCATAATTCTGTATCAACTTGCAGTCTGGGTAGTTTCCCCACATCTGCTACTTTATTTATGTGAAATGAAGATCTACAGTACAGTGATAAAGTCCTGACTAACCTCAAGGAAAGATCTTCAAAATAATATGCTGTTTATTATAAAATAACGTGAGCAGATCTTCACTTCTTTTAATATTGGAAGGGAAATGATTTACACTTGGACAGTGTATTACATGCACTGAGCCACGTTAAAAGTGAGTCCTTACCTTTTATAGTGCTTCTGTATTTCATCCTTTGGAAAGTCCGTTCATCAAAGACATCAAAAATGGTACGGATCACACCGAGTGAAGTCAGATGTTTGTGTTACTCCATAGCAAAATGTCCTTCTCTGAACACGACCAGGTAGAAATCCATATTCAAGCGAGCTCTTGAAAAGACTGGAGGAGCAGGAGCCGAGCACACACCCTACCGAAATAGTTGCCGGCAAGGCCAGAGCTGTAACGCAGGAAGGAGTTAGCGAGAGCACATATCTGAGCGACTGTTTGGTGTCGAGTGGGCGACAGATGAAATAGAAATAGTCGTCTGCTATTTTGGTACCGCTAGCTTGAGTGCCATAGCAGAGTCTATAGCTCCAGCGTTCCGCAATATTTCACATGAACACAGCAGCTCTGGACGCATGGGATGTTGTTGTGTGGCGGCTGGGCTTGAGTGGGAGTCATTTGTCTCGCAAACAGGCCAGGCAAATATAGCACCTTGCATCACCCACAGCAGTGTCACCAAACTCAAAGTGTAGGATGAGTGGCTAATGGAGTCTGATTACCGTGACAGACTGCCTACAGTTGTTAAGCAGATCCTGCTTGCGTCTATCTAGTACTGCTAGTTGGTTTGATCTGAAAGAAGAAAACACCTTTTAAATGTCCCGTGACGTGAAACAAAGTTGATCCATTTAGGCGGAAGTGACAAACTACAAGCTTTACATGTTGATATCAGTTTAATATCTCCTCAAAGCGTCATTAGCCTCTTTCACACAGTGATATCGGTAAATATCGGGAAAATAATGGGCAGCACAAATGTCTTGATACCTCAGGCTGTTGACATTGCCATACATTTAGCAGATCTCTTGCATATCCCATACTGAATGTAACCCCAAACCATGACTTCTCTTTCACCAAACTTGACTGATTTCAGTGAGAATCCTGGGTCTATGCGGGTTCGTACGTTGGTTTGATCTGAAAGAAGAAAACACCTTTTAAATGTCCCGTGACGTGAAACAAAGTTGATCCATTTAGGCGGAAGTGACAAACTACAAGCTTTACATGTTGATATCAGTTTAATATCTCCTCAAAGCGTCATTAGCCTCTTTCACACAGTGATATCGGTAAATATCGGGAAAATAATGGGCAGCACAAATATCGGTAAATATCGGGAAAATTTACGGAACAACTTTACCGGTAAATTCAAAAAATTGCTGTTCACACAGGCGAGGACGTTACGGAATTTTTCTGGAAAAGAGCATTCACACATCCATTCCAAAATAGCGGTAAATTCTGACATCATTAACCAGAAATGAGCTCTAAACGGCTGCGCTTGTGTTTGTAAACATTTGACTACATCACAAACTCTGTGGATGGATCAGTATTGTGAACAACTCCGATGAAATATAGAGAAACAATTTCGCATGTCGAGATGTACAGGAAATGTGTGTGTGCTCATGGGCTGTTTCACGGGCACATGCAAAGCTTAAAGGTAAACAAACAATGGCTTATCATAAGCATCTTATCGATAATTATTTACACGGTTGGCATTAAGATGAACAAATTATCGTTATCTGACAAACATCTAGCAGCTAAATGTGTCTGGTAAAATATTCAAAGGCTTTTATTCTCATAAACCGCGCGGACGTGAATGAGTCTGTCTGTTCTGACTGGCCAAAGCAGACGTCTCACGTCAGCACGTTCTAGACGTGCACGCGCTCTTTCCGACAATCTTCCTTCTGCGTTCACACAGCGCAGCATTCCGGCAAATTACCGGAATCTACAACTTCTCCTTCCGGAAAATAGCCAGAACGAATTTACCGGTATTTTCAAAAAGGGTCTGTTCACACATACGCACCTTTCCGGTATATTGCCGGTAATTTCCCGGAAAGGTGTGCATGTGTAAAAGGAGCTATTGTTGTCATTGTTTTGTACCACACTAGCTTATAGATATCCTTAAAGACTGATATACTGATACTGACATCTAAAAAAACATTTTAATTTCACTAGACCTTTAAAAATGTTCCTCTGGCCGGCTGGGTCAGTTGGTATTTCTGTGTGGAGTTTGCATGCTCTCCCCGTGGGTTTCCTCTGGGTGCTCCAGTTTCCCTGAGTAAGGCTGCTATCTTGTGGGCTGTTGTGTTTGAGGATGGGTGGATGGTAGTGGTAGATGGTAGTGTTCTTTTGTCAAAATAATGTAGCCTATCTTTGGTTTTTCATTCATTCATTTTCTTTTCGGCTTAGTCCCTTTATTAATCAGGGGTCGCCAATGAACTGCCAACTTATCCACACAGAAACACCAGCTGACCCAGCCGAGCCCGAACCAGCGACCTTCTTGCTGTGAGGCGACAGCACTACCTACTGCGCAACTGTGTTGCCCATCTTTGGTTTTTATTATTCAATATTTAATCTGAGGGTTTTGAATCTTGCACCTAACAAGCTAACAATATACAAAATAAAAAACAACAAACAAAAACATAAAACTAATACTAATGCTGAAACTAATAAAAACTAAACTAAAACTAAACAATTTAAAAATATAGAAGCTAATAATAATTAGTAAATCTCCATCTAAAACTAATTAAAACAAAAAAATTCAGCGAAATAAAAACTAAAACTAATGAAAAATCCAAAACTATCATAACCTTGCTGTGAATGTGAGTGCGTATGGGTGTTTCCCAGTACTGGGTTGTGAATCGAAGGGCATCCGCTGTGTAAAACAAATGCTGGATTTGTTGGTGGTTCATTCCGCTGTGAAAATGGTTAGAGTAAACAGTACAGAGCGCTTGCTAGATTCACAACTGAAAATGACATTTATTACTGAACATGCATGCAGTTTGTTGCTGTCCTTAATTCGTCATTATGTAATTTGATAAATTTGGCTGTGCTCTTTACACCTACACGGTATCAGAGTTATTTTAGTGGCTCTATTTGAAGCTGCCAGTATTTCATACAGTAATGGCCTGCCTTTCTTTCTGGCACACCTTTCGTATCTCATCTTATCTGTCACATGTCAGAGCAACACCTGTTTGTCCACTGTACTCGGCCAGACTCTCAAGAATATTGATAGTGCTTTACAAAACAAAATCTGTTACATTGCCTGCATTATAAAGTCTCAGAAATAAAGGTTCAACTGTGTACAGTGCATCAGGAAAGTATTGATAGCGCTTCACTTTTTCCACATTTTAATGTTACAGCCTTAATCCAAAATAGACCAAATAAATTGTATTCCTCAACATTCTACACACAATCCCCTATAAAGACAATGTGAAAAAAAGAGTTTTTGAAATTGTTAAAAATTTATTAAAAATAAAAAAGCTATAGAATCAGATGTACATCAGTATTCACAGCTCTTTGGAGTTGTGTTTGAGCAGGCAGCGCTCATCACCAGGCTAATACCTTCCCTACAGTGAAGCATGGTGGTGGCAGCATCATGCTGTGGGGATGTGTTTCAGCAGCAGGAACTGGAAGACTAGTCAGGATAGAGGGAAAGATGAATGCAGCAATGTACAGAGACATCCTGAATGAAAACCTGCTTCAGAGTGCTCTTGACCTCAGACTGGGGCGACGGTTCATCTTCCAGCAGGACAATGACCCAAAGCACACCGCCAAAATATCAATAGAGTGGCTTCACAACAACTCTGTGAATGTCGTTGAGTGGCCCAGCCAGAGCCCAGACCTAAATCCTCTTGAACATCTCTGGAGAGATCTGAAAATGGCTGTACAGGCGCTTCCCATCCAACCGGATAGAGCTTGAGAGGTCCTGCAAAGAGGAATGGGCAAAAATTCCCAAGGACAGGTGTGCCAAGCTTGTGGCATCATATTCAACAAGACTTGAGGCTGTAATCGCTGCCAAAGGTGCATCAACAAAGTATTGAGCAAAGCCTGTGAATACTGATGTACATCTGATTTCCAGCTTTTTTGTTTTTAATACATTTACAACAATTTCAAAAACTTTCACATTGTCATTATGGGGTGTTGTGTGTAGAATGTTGAGGAAATAAATCAATTTAGTCCATTTTGGAATAAGGCTGTATCATAAAAAAATGTGGAAAAAGTGAAGCGCTAAGAATACTTTCCGGATGCACAGTAGATCTACCTACTATATGTCTTAAAAAAAGTAAATGCATGCGATCTCAGCATTTTTTGATATGACACAAGCCAAGTGAGGACCACTGTGCAACAAGTAGAAAGCAGATTACACAAAATCATCAAAAAATGAATAAAAATACAAATATTGAGAGCAAATATACAGTTGAAGTCAGAATTATTCGCCCCCCTGTTTATTTTTTCCCCCAATTTCTGTTTAACAAAGAGCAGATTTCTTTAACACATTTCTAATCATAATAGTGTTAATAACTCATTTCTAATAACTGATTTATTTTATCTTTGTCACTTTGTCACTAGCTGAAGACACTAGTATTCAGCTTAGTGACATTTAAAGGCTTAACTAGGTAATTAGGGTAACTAGGCAGGTTAGGGTAATTAGGCAAGCTATTGTATAACGATGGTTTGTTCTGTAGACTATTAAAAAAATTAGCTTAAAGGGGCTAATAATATTGACCTTAAAATGTTTTTTTTTTAAATGTAAAACTCCTTTTCTACTAGCCAAAATAAAACAAATAAGACTTTCTCCAGAAGAAAAAATATTATCAGACATACTGTGAAAATTTCCTTGCACTGTTAAACATCATTTTGGAAATATTTAAAAAAAAAAAAAAGAAATAAAAAAAAAAAAATCGAAGGGGGCTAATAATTCTGACTTCAACTGTATAAGCTAATACACTCAAATCCCCCCAATATTTTGTGTACACTTTTGTGCGGAAATCCAAATGTAAACTTTTTTTTCTACAGTTATTTATGTTCATTGTCCAGGTAATATTTCTGCACTGGTTTGGTTCTGATCAGTCTAAAAACCTAGGAATAATTAGCAAAAGTAGGTGAATTATTGGAAAAACTATGCTTCATAGAGAAAATCTGCATCAGCTCAAGTGCATGCACACACACACACAGACAGCCGCTTCTGTTTTGTCATCCCAGTGCATGGTCCATGTGCTCATATGGGGAAAGTCCCTCCTCCCTAATCACATTTAAAGTGTGAGTCTCAGTGTCAGCATTCAGAGCACTGTACGCATCTGGAGCGCGCTTCCCTTTTACCATCTGCTAATGTGAACCGGGAGGTGAGAAAGGTCATAAGGAGAGGGCAGACGGGTCTCTATCCTTAGCAACCCTGTCTCACCATTTCCAAAAGTCCACTCAGTGTCCTCTTAGGCAAGTCTATAATAGGACAACTGGACTCTTGAGCTCTTAGGGGGAGTCCAGGGTGAGCGAGCTCTATTTAAGATGATGGACATCCACACATGGGATGGCAGTATAGCTGTTGGGACGGCTATCATTCTCTGCATGGGACGGGAGTAGAGCAGCCAGTAAATACCAGCATGTCTGATGCGCTGGCCTGGGCATGCACCCACTGCCCACAGATGCCCTGGATCATGTTACTGTTGTGTATTGACTGTGATGGTTATTAGAACGTGATAGTTCAGCTTATTTTGCTTATTTAGTGCAAAATGCAAATAGTTAATGAATAAAATGGAAAAAGATACTAAATGCAAAAAAAGAAAAATTAATTAACGAACAAACAAATTACTGAATGTAAAAAATGAACAAATGATTGAACGGACATCCAAAAAAATGAATGAATCAACAAATTACCAAATGCAAAAAAGGAATGAATGAATGAATGAATGAATGAATGAATGAATGAATGAATGAATGAATCACCTAATGCAAAAGATGAATAAATGAATGAATGAATGAATGAATGAATGAACAAATTACTGAATGCATAATTAATGAATGAAAAAATGAACAAACTGAATGCAATGAATAAATGAATGAAAAAAGGCACAAAATGAATGAATGACTGAATGAATGAACAAATAAATTACTGAATGTAAATAATGAATGAATAAATGAACAAACTACTAAATGAACGAACGAATTAACAAACTACTGAATGAATGAATAAATGCATGCATGAATGAATGCATGGGTGCATGGGCAGATGGATAAACAAACAAATAAAACTATTGAATGCAATGAATGAATGAATGAATGAACAAACCAATGCAAAAAATGTATAAGTGAATGAACGAACAAATGAATTACTGAATGCAAAAATAAACGAATGAACAAACTACTAAATGAATGAACGAACAAACAAACAAACTACTGAATAAATGGATGGATGGATGTATGAATGAACGAACAAACTACTGAATGAATGTATGGATGGATGGATGAATGAACAAACAAACTACTGAATGCAAGAAATGAATGAACAAACAAATACAAAAAAATAATGAATACCTGAACTATTTAATGAATGAATGAACTACTGAATAAATTCATGAATAAATGAACTACTGAATGAATTAATGAAAAAAAATGAACTACTTGAATGAATGAGTGAATTGATGGATGGATGAATGAATGAATGAATGAATGAATGAATGAACAAACTACTGAATGCAAAAAATGAATAAACTAATGAATTACTGACTGCAAAAAAATATATGAATAAAAGAACAAATTACTAAATTAAAAAAAATGAATAAATGAAAGAATGAACTACTGAATGCAATAAATGATGTACAAACTACTGAATGCAAAAAATGAATAAATAAATGAATTACTGAATGCAAAAAATATGTATGAATGAAAGAACAAATTACTAAATGCAAAAAAAATGAATAAATAAATGAATGAACTACTGAATGAATAAATGAATGACCTACTGAATGAATAAATGAATGAACTACTGAATTAATAAATGAACGAGCTACTGAATGAACCAACTACTGAATGAACGAATGAATGAATGAATGAATGAACGGACCAACAAACTACTCAACGAACAAACAAATTACTAAATGCAAAAACAAATTGAATGAACAAATGAATGAATAAACAAACAAACAAACAAAAGAGAGAATAAATCTCAAAGATGCTCACAGCTATTCAGGCAGATTTTGAGTAATGTATTTAAATGCAAGTCTGTTCCCCACATAAACATACAACTGTGCTTCAGATTACCTAAAATATAATGCATATAATGTAAAATATCAACAAATATTTAACTGATTAACATTTATAAACAAGATAATTTCTTGGTTCAAGTTCATATCTGTGGATATAAACATCATTTAAGAACATACAGAGTACAGAACAACACATTACAACACTGAATCATTGCAAAAGACTCACATGACACGTCAAACGCAGACGGAAGAATATCTGGAGCAAAGCGGACTCAAGTTGAGACATCGAGATGTCAACAAATCCCAGAGATGAAAACAAATCACACAGCATTAGACCAAGTCTGTGATGCAACCATTAATTCTCACGATACACAAGACTCATGGTAAATAAATAACAAATAAAATAATTATCTCATAAAGAATAAACATATATGATAAAGGAAATGTTGATTAATTTAAAGGAAGACATGACTTCTTTTATAATCATTTTACAGTTGAGTTTTACCATCTAAAGCAAGTACTTTTAGCTTAGCTTAGCATAGATCATTGAATCGGATTAGACCATTAGCAAGCTATTGATAATGTAATATTTTTGTTTTGATTTGAGAAATTTTAAAGCTCGACTCTGTTGTAGTTGCTGTTTTGTAGGCAGATAATTCTACAGTAAGAACTGTACTCGCATTCTGGCGTAACAAACAAGGAACTTTGCTGCCGTATCATTGGCTGCCGCAGTCGAAATGATTTTATGCCGATTTTAAGTGTTGGCGCAATTGTAGGGCTTTGTTGGGGATTTTTTTTTTCATAAGCCACATTATGTAACTACAGAATAGTCAATGATTAAAGAGGAAAACGATCAAAACAATTTTGAGTGAGATGCTAATGGTCTAATCTGATTCAATGATTTATGCTAAGCTAAGCTAAAAGGGCTATCGCAGCTATCGCCCAGACCCCGCGATCAGCTGAATGTATTAAAAGATAATAAAACTCAACTTGTTTAACTTTAGCAGAGCTGTAAAATGAGCCTAAAAATAAAAGTAGAGTGTGGCTTTAAGACCATCAGCTCGCCGGACTGCACATGTTTAGACATAAATAGAGCAGACAAAGATCTTCTAACACTGTTGTTGTGATTTAAGAGATTATGAAAAGCATTTTGGAGGATGGTGTTGTTTCTCCACCATGTGCTACTGGACACACACCAGGCTGAAGGCATTGATGGAGATTCACAAGTGTGTTTGGCAAAAGAAGCGGCACGTTATACTGAAAACAGCATCAGTCTTATAGCAAATTAAACATGCAAATAGCAAAAGATTCCATATATACACTTATACAAACAGTGCAAATGGTATTTTCTTATGTGATCCATCCATCCATCGATCTATCCATCATTCTATCCATCCATCTATCTATCTATTCATCTATCTATCCATCGTTTTATCCATCCATCCATTTATGCATCTATCTATCATTCTATCTATTCATAGCACTAGCTATCCATCCATATATTTATCTATCTATCCATCCATCCATATATTTATCTATCTATCCATCCATCCATATATTTATCTATCTATCCATCCATGCATCTATCTATCTATCTATCTATCTATCTATCTATCTATCTATCTATCTATCTATCTATCTATCTATCTATCTATCTATCTATCTATCTATCCATCCATATATGTATCTATCTATCCATCCATGCATCTATCTATCCATCCATCCATCCATCCATCCATCCATCCATCCATCCATCCATCCATCCATCCATCCATCCATCTATCTATCTATCTATGCATCTATCTATCCATGCATCTATCTATCCATGCATCTATCTATCTACCTATCTATCTACCTATCTACCTATCTATCTATCTATCTATCTATCTATCTATCTATCTATCTATCTATCTATCTATGGTGAGTTGCTATGGTCAATGTCTCCATGCAGTTTATGAAAACAGAATAAAGAAAAACTACATGAGCTGGCGTGTTCAGCACTTTCTGAATGCTCCATTAATCCTGTGTGTGTGTTTGTTATGCAGCCTGTTAGCGCTTGTCCACAATCGCCTGTCATGCCCTGCTGACCACCTACTGAAGCCCCCTAAAGAGTCTGCATACTTTCCAGAAAAAAAAAAAAAAAGTTGTTATTCAAGACCTTTAACCGGGTAACAGAACCTGCTGATGGACGCCTGTCGTCCATTGTGCATTTACACCAACTATCTAGAAACTATTAAAAGCTGCAGCCATACTTCAGTTATTTGACTAATGATTTAGTATTACTACATCTTTTCTACAAATTATAATCTATCTTTTTTTGTTGATTCTGGCTTGTTGATTTTCCCATGTTGTCACTCAAGAAAGCAGCGTGTTTGAGTTTTCCCTAAATACTATTCTACAGTTGTGCCTCACATTAACTCAAATGTTGTCAATTAGCCAATCAGAAACTTCTAAAACCTTGACATCATCATCTGAGCTTTTCCAGAGGCAGAATAATCTTATTGTATGTAAACTTGACGTTCAAGAAAAGTTATAACAATTTCTCAAAAAATCTCTCTCTCATTATTCTGCTTTTAAGCACAACAGAAACTGATATAATCCTGACTTACCTAAAAGAGAAAATTTAGTCACATTAACATCTGACTTTTTTTAATGGTTATGTGCCTTTTTATACAGTGTATGTAAACTTATGCTTTTAACTTTGTATATATATATATATATATGTGTGTATATATATATATAATATTTATTTATATACAACATGGGAAAATCAACAAGCCAGAATCAACAAAAAAGATAGATTATAATTTGCTAAATGACACTGGGGAAAAGACTAATGTTTGAAGACATGTCCTGTGGTCTGATGGAGCTAAGATTGAACTGTTTGGTCATAATGACCAGTGTTACATTTGGAGGACAAAGCTTACAAGCCTAGGAACACCATCTCAACTGTGAAGTATGGGGCGGCAGCATCATGTTGTGGGGCTGTTTTGCTGCAGGAGGGACTGGTCCACTTCACAGCATAGATGGCATCATGAAGAAAGAACATTATGTAGAAATACTGAAGCAACATCTCAAGACATCAGCCAGGAAATTAAAACTTGGCCACCAATAGGTCTTCCAAACAGACCATGACACTAAGCACACTGCCAAATTAGTTCAAATGTGCTTTAAGGACAAAAGAGTGAATGTATTGGAGTGGCCATCACAAAGCCCTGATCTCAATGCTATAGAAAATTTGTGGGCAGAGTTGAAAAAGCTTGACTGAGCAAGACAGCCTACAAATTTGACTCAGTTTTACCAATTCTGTCAGGAGGAATGGGCCAAAATTCCTGCCAACTATTGTGAGAATCTCGTGGAAGGATACCCAAAACACTTGACCAAAGTTATAGTTTAAAAGCAAAGCTAAGAAAATACCAAGAAAATGTGTGAAAACTTCTGATTGTCTAGAAATTTTTTTAAAACTTCTCAAAAAAATCTCTCAATATTCTGGCATTTAGCCAATGTAAATTATTTAGGTAATCCTAACAGGTCTAAAATAGTAAACGTTTAGCATGACTTACCATCAGAGATTTAAAAAAAAATGGTTATGTTCCTTTTTTTTACAGTGTATGTA